>NC_092209.1:40641136-40702461 GCF_043381705.1 Parasteatoda tepidariorum | reverse complement strand
TCTTAGTAGTTGCTATTGGTTTATGAGATAGATCGAACGTTTCCCACACAAGAGCAAAGGGAAAAATGTCCTGCTCTTAATTAAATGCATACTTGAGCCAAAAATAGATTTAAGAACAGGATGTGGCTTTTAAAAGTGTGAGAAAGTATTTCGATTAGAATAATTAATTAGGATGAAGTTTTATAAAAGAAACTAACATAAAAAGATTAATTGAAGCTTTTTATGTTACATATATATATATTTATTTATTTTGCAATTTTGCAATGTGAAGACTATGACAGTTGATTTTCAAAACTAGAGTGATTTTCTGAGGAAAACAACAATGTGAAGCAAAGCAATAAACTTGCATAATGAAATTGATTAATTTTACAAATTTTAGCATCAGTAACGCAACAAATTTTCTCGAAGAGCTTTAACAAAAATCATCGAATTTCAATCATAATTGACATTCACCCTTTGAGAGTTTCTCCTGTCAAGAATAAGGATGGAGTCGTATTTCGTATAAATAGAAAGGTTTTTAAAACGTCTGATTTTATTTATTTTTTATTTGGCATTTATTTCACGAAAAGCCTCATTTTTAATCATTTTCTACCCAAATTTCATTTTGCGAATGCGTATCCATCTGCACACCATAATGCAAAAACATGCAGTTTTCTATAGAGAATCTAAATCTGGAAAGAAAATAAATAAGTAAATAAAATAAAATAAATAAAACAAAGTAAAATAAATAAAAAAAGTTCTCACATAAAATTTTAAAGTTGCTCTCTGCCCCATCCTTAGGATATGAGGGATTGATTCTGACTCCTTTGAAAATATTTCCTATTTCACACGTCTATATCTATATTTTTGATCCAATGTGCATTTCTCGAAATATTTCGCTATTTCCAAACTTAGCGAGCTGAGAAAAAATTCTGATATTTTTACCGTATTGTATGGTAATGACATTTCTGATGAAAAAAGCCTAAGCAATATTAACAAAAAGAAAAATCAAAATGACCGTTATTTAATGGAACGATTTAACGGAAATCCTGGTTTTCAAAATTATTGTTTCTATTACGTCACATTTAGTGAAAAATAAAAATTGAAAAGTAAATTTGGCTGAATAAATAACTTTTATACAATGGTCTAATATAGTCAGATAAAGTTTAATTTTTACCACATTTACAAAATTTTATCACATATTATAAAACCATATATTTTTGCTAATTTTACCAAACTCCTTATCATTATAACTCGCCATTTGGTGTTCCCATTAAGCCAGAACAGTGAAAGTGCACTAAATGTGCCTATATTCTGGCAGTTTCTACCATATTTTTTTTCCGAGCAGACTTATTATTTTAAAATCAGCTTTAATTTTTAATAATAAATAAAATCAGTAAATAATTAATAAGTAAGATTTACCCTAATTGTATCAAAATATTTAATTTTCGCAATTTTTGGTTTCTTAAACAATTTAAAATGCAAATTTCATGAGACGGAAACTGTATAGAATGCAACCCAACTTAGAGTTTTCTTTTTCTTAAATCACTCTAATAATTGAATAAAAATCAGCATCATTTTTTATTCATTATTTCTTAAAGATTTAACTGGTTAGTTCTTATAATTTTTATTTGCTATTTCTCATAATTTTTCTTTCATTAATTTGGGAAGCCCTATTTTTAAATTAAATTAAAATATTTTAGAAGTTTTTTTTAAATTTAATTCGTAATTAGTGTTATTTTTTAATTATTATTATATGAACTTGATACATGTTAATGTAATTTTAGGTGACACATAATATTTATTGAGAAATTACAAATTTCAGAGCTTCATTTCAAGTATAAAATTTATGTAAATTTCTTTATTCTTTTAACTTGACTGTAGAAGAGCACTTTAAACGTGAAATTTTCTTATTTTATAATAATTTGAAATTTTATTAGGCATAAATTGTACTTTTTACATCATTTAGTTCACCAATTTTCAAAATTTTATCAATGTAAAATAATACTTTTTAAATTTTTAAATAGTATTATGCAATTTGACTTATAAAAGCACCAAACACAAGATTTATTCTGCTTAATATTGTTTTCCAACTCTGATCTTTAGAAGAAATGGGCATTTATATAAAAAACCATAGCAATAACTTTTTAAATAATACTGTTATTTTGTTTGTTGGTAAAAAAGGTTGATAATTATTATTAAAGTAGCATTATCAGGATCTTTATTTCGAAAATCTTTGACAGTCATTATATAGTTTATATACATTACAGTAATAATTTCTGAAACTACTTAAAATTTTTTTGATAAGATTTACTTTTGCGTAAAACTCCAGTGCAATTTGCAATTTCTCTTCAAGATTTGTTTTTCCTATTAAATTTAATGATCACCTAATAAATCATAGCATATGTAATCTTTCAAGGATTTCAAAAGGCTAGAATAAAAAAAAATCGAATGCAGCAAAAAAGAAGATTGTTTTAAATATAGCGATAATTCAAACTTTAACAACAACCCTTAAATTTAGTTATGTTTGAATCCTTGTCACATGGATGAGATAGTCCTGTTCCAGCATGATTCTATATTCAACATGATTCTTTATTCAACATGATGCTATCAATGATATTAGCAGTCTCTGTGAATTCTTAATGCATTTTTGCTTAATCACTTAACAAGTAGGAAAACAATGTCTTTTACAAATCCTAACAAAACAAAACTCATAGAAAAACTCACCCTCAAAACTCTCTCACTGAAAAAAAAAACTAAACTACATTTGTAATGTGTTTCTTTTAAATTTGTAATTTATTTCTCCTAATTCTTCTAAATTTTCAAGTAAATTAGATAAAATTTTAGGAATTATTAAATTCATAACATTGTATAAAAACTTGTTTTAAGGTTTTTAGAGCTTAATGCAATCATCTGCAAGCCAAACGTTTCATGTTTGTTATTTTTGAATATTTAAAAAAAAAATATTGAATAGTTAAGTATTATGAATTCAACAGAATATTGATTATTCTACTGAACTAGGTAAAATTAATATGTAAATACTACGTCTCAGAATTGTATAATGTATAATTGTATAATATCCCCTTAAAACTTTAATTTTAATGTTTCGCTTAGAGTTCATGCGTTTTTCATGGACCAATTTGACATATCATGAAAACTACAATACATGTTTTGAATGCCAACTTCTCACTTATAAAAATTTTATAAAAATTTCATATTTTATGTTAAATTTTCTCATTCATATTAGGAAATATGGGTGTCTTTAACATAAGAGATTGATATTCATTGTAAAAGTAGATAAGGTTTTGAATACCAACTTCTCAATTATAAATATTTATAAGAATACCATTTCCAGAATCTCCCTACCAAAACTGCTCCCGCCAGAAAAGCTGGAACTTCGAATCAGAAAATCATTACGCCTCCATCGATTCAGCGAGCATCTTCCAGCGCATGCGCAGTCGAAAAATACCTGAATTCCTCAGAATGACCTTAAAAAACATCAAAAGCCCCTCAATTGTTATTAGAACATTTGGGATTCTTCGGAATCTTTTCAATGAAAATTTTTATTTACGTGTTTGTCCATCTTTATGACCACTCCAATTTTATTATACTGCTCAAAGTTTAAGATTTTTAACTTTTTATTGTTGCTTATTCATTCTTATGAATAATAATGATAAAACATTTTATACAGCTCGTTTCATGGTTAGGCAATTTGATTTTGCATTGAGCATTGCATTAACTTTTAAGGCAAGTTTGTATTCATCTACTTTAAAAATTTATATTATCAGTAAAGAATTATAATCTCTGCTCGCTTCAGTCACAAACCCCCATGGTTGCTCGAATATAATTTTTTTTTATGGTAAACATATTGTAGCAAATTAAAAAATTATCCAATTCAAAGAGTTTTTCTTGTGGGAATACAGATTTGGTTCTGGAGATTTCGTTGAGATTCGATTGAGATTAAATTGAAACCAAATCATTTTGCTCAATTACCATAGCATACACAAACCACAAAGTTGCTTTTTTTAAGTTTATATTTAACTTTTGGCAATATCAAAAGCTCATTAAATGTTTTTACCCATAAGGTTATTTCGCAATAGTGGGAAAAGTTGATTCTTAATATGAATGCTATGGAATTCTAAGCAAGCACATTTTATTTATTATTTAATATCGTAAGTTAACTTAAGACAATTTCATGTATATTACTTATTATAAATTAACTATAACTTATTTACCGTTTGAGGATTTTAAAACGGTAACAAAATTTTTTATCACAGAATGCTGCATAATAAGTAATAACTTGTTATTTCCCTATCATTTAATAAAAGAAGAGTAATTTCTAAAATTTAGTTGTTAAATTTAGTTACTAAACTTTAGTTGCCAGCTCTTAATTTTACTAATAATCAAAATTGAAAACAGCAGAAATAGCAAAGAATAATAGGGTTAAGAAATACCGTTAAATGAGTAATTAATAAATATATTACCGGTAAATACAATTATAACTTTAATTTTAAGTCAATGACAGACAAGAATCTTTCTCTGCGTATTGATGACCATTACAGGTGTTTTTCCTATTCAACGGCTTTTCTAACCATTGAAAATGAATGAAACAGCAAGACAATATCGAAATACAAACACTATTATTTCTGTCTAATATTTATTTTAATAATGATTAAGGAAACGTAATTTTTTTTAGAATATCTTAGTAGTATTTATAATTAACGAAGGCTATCTATCGTACACTGAGAAAAAAATTTCGATCAAAATTACCAAAACATGGTAAAATTTACCATGTTCTTGGTACTATGGGAACACAATACGTGGTTAGATTTACCGAAACATTCTGATAAGTAATTTGATAAAATTAATAATGAAATATTGTTGTATAATATGTATTAAAATTTTGATATTGTGGTAAAATTTGGTAATTGTTTCATTATAACTATTGTAACAGACTAACATCTTTAGAAAACATTTTCCATATATATATGGTTAGTTCTTATANAAAGATTATATATATATATATATATATGCACTATATCGGACGATTATTAAAGATTTTAAGAGGCACCCTCAAGTTCCATTTGTAAAAAAACTGATCTTGGTGTTTTTTCTTTTTTATTCCACCCTCCGCAGTAGTGATCCATTGGATACCTCTGATTTAAATACTAATTTCAGACCATTGATGTCCCTACTTTTTAATTTCATTTCAGATTAAGTTTATAATTTGTTGTTCCATAATGATGCCAAATTTTGGAATCTTAATAAATCAAAAATGAAATTAAAAAGTATACGTACCAAAGGTTGAATATTAGTATTTAAACCAACAAAAATGTATACTTTATTAAAATCAAACGAGCCATTACTACGGATGTCGGGATTTAGAAAAAAAAGAAAGAAAAACTTCAAAACCAGTTTTATAAATGGGTTAAGACGATTATTAGAAACTACAAATTATAAACCAGCTAATAATTTTAATAATTATTTAATAAATTTTTATGTGTAATATTTAAAAGAGTGTCATGGTTTAGCGAAGTATTTAATGCTTTCAGGCCAAGGCTAGAGCCATACGAGACATTTGTAGTTGAATAATATAATAATCAGTTGAGTTTGATGCCGAAAAGTTGAAGGATGAGGACGTAACAGGGCCTAATTTTTGATCACAAATGTATTTTACGTTATCATTGTAAATTCTCATTTGTTGATTAAATTATCGTTTTTGCTTTTTAATAAATTGTTATTTAATTATTTGCTTTTAGTGCTTCAAATTCACACAATTACCACACGTCAAAATTTCATATTAATAACGAGCATACCTCAGCAAATATAGCAAATAGTTCTTATAACAACTATTGATGTTGTCAAATATTGCCTTCATGTTATTTAATTTATTTAATGATTCTTCCGAAATTTTGCAGTTGGTTTCGTAATGATCACTCTTAAGATAAACTTTCAGTAGACGTGACATATAGAAATATACAAATTGGAAACATGAAATCAATACATACCCATAATGTGTCATTAAACACGGGTAAAAAACGCCATCAATTCTAAAGAATCACAATGGAGACAGAATGGAATTTGAAAAATTAAAGCTTGTTTGATTGCCAATAGAACAGAAGAATTGAAAGGGGTTTATGTGTGAACAAGCTTTTATGTAATCAAACTGATTTTAATGTTTTTAGTGCCTCCCTCCATAGATAATATTTTTTTAAGATTTAGATAACATTTGTGTTGTTTCCTCGCTTTAATACTAATTTGCACTTTTTGTACTAATTTTTAACAATTATTCTGCAAAATTTCATTAAGAATAGTCATAGCGGAGCATTTTCTTAACATAAATGCTTTGGTTACTAATTATTATGTCTTTAGATTTATTGAATCTTATGTGTGCTGATAAATGTGTTATATATCTTAAATATGTATTATTTTATATAATTGATTCCTTATTAATCTTCTATTATAAAACTTAACTCTTGGTTCAGCTTCCAGTTTCATAAAACCATATTGGTTTCCAGGCTGGATACATGAGAAGATGTGTACCAAAGGTCTTTCAAGCTTAATAAATTATTCTATTAATTATAAAGACTTTGGAGCTGACCCTCGCCAAGGAAGGAGCCAAGTTTTTCGCCCAATTCATCCATTGCCATTTGAATGGAGCCAACGATACTGACTAAGGAGGTTCGTTTGAAGTTCGGCACAAAAGAATGTGCCACACTTCAAAAGCTACAGTATTTTTCCTTTTTACTACATCAAAACAAAATCTATCGATTAGTTTAAAAGTGGATTTGATTATATTAATCATTTTATTACAAAAAAAATAACTGTGATGGTGTGTTCTACAATAAGACATTTTTGGTTATTATGTTTGTTTGTTCTTAAGTTATTATTGTTCGAGTCACGTTAAACGAAGTCAATCAAGGCGTTTCCAAGTAGCTTATAGAAATTATTTATTTATTACCCCAAATTATTTTGATATAAGCCAAAAAAAAAAAAACGTCATATGAGAACTAGAAATAAACAACTTTAAATGGTTTATACTTTATCTACTTATTAAGTATTTATTTATTGATTTCTTCGCCAAAAGGAGCCTATGAAGGCACCGAGTGCCATTTACAGATGGCGCTGACTGCTGTTGTTTTAAAACAAAGAAGAAGAAACCAGTGGTTGCCTTCCCCAAACCAAGTATATGCAGAATATCATATGCCTTCCATTTTCTTGACTCTAGTTATTGATACCGGTGTTTTCTGTAGAATTATTTCCCATACGTAGGTTAACTTTGAGACAAATTTAAATCATTGCAATCATTCAAATTCCTAAACTATTCTGCATTATTAACCTGAAAGAAAAATTATTTCCCTTTCCAACGTATTGATTAATTAAAACTATTTATGAAGAGAAATTCGTTAAAAAGAAAAGTCTTCAAAATTAAGGTCAGAATCTTGAAACGCATTTTTAAATACTAAAACAGTAAAAAAAAAAAGAGTATGCATGCATACAACTTATTAACCTCATTTTGTGCTTAGCACAGAAGGAGGGTCTAGCTTTTTCATATTTATTCCCTTTTACAAAAGAAAAATTTTAAAAAATACTAAAAAAAAAAAAAATCACTCTCACAAATTTCTGATCTTACAATGTTCTAGGAACTCCTTTAAATCAATTTAATCTTTACGAACCCATATAAAAATGTTAATATTTAATTTTTTTAAAGTATTTTGAAAGTTAAATTAATCTTTTTATCAATATAATAAGGTGACGTAATTTTTTTTCTTAGGTGGGTAATTTTTTCTAAATTTCGTGTCATTATTTTGACATATTTCTACAATCATTTGCGTAATTTTGAAAATTTCAGTTTATTTACCATTTATCGATTGCTTTAAAAAAAACCTGGGGGAGATTAAATGGAACTCAGGTCAAATTGAGTGGAGCTCAGATTAGATTGAACGAAGTTCAGGCATTATTGAGTGGAGCTAAGATCAGATAAATTGGAGCTCAAATCAGATTAACAGGTTCTAAGATCAGATTGAGTTGAGCTCTTATTACATAAAGTGGAGCTCAGAATTAATTGAGTGGAGCTCATAACAGATTGAACAAACCATATTGAGGGGAATTAAAATAAATAGGTGCTAAGATCACATTGAATTAAGCTCAGATTAGATTGAGTTGAGCTAAGATTAGATTAAGTGGAGCTCAGATTTTATTGAGTGGAGCTAAAATAAAATTGAGCTCTGATCAGTTTAAAAGGAGCTCAGATCAGTTAAATTAGAGCTCATATCATATCTTTTAGATCTTTGAAACAAGATTCGAATCAGATTGACAGGAAAGTTAAGAGTAAGTGGAACTCAGATCAGATTAGATGGAGCACAGATCAGATTGAGTGGAGCTTAAATCAGATAAATTGGAGCTCAAATTGTGGAGCTCATATCAAATATTTTCGAGCTTTTAAACGGAATAAGCTCAAATAAAAAAAAATTAAAAAATTCCATGAAATTGCGCTCATGACAAGGCACAAACTAGAAATATCTCAAAATGTGATAAAGTTAATATTAAGCTTATTTTTTATTTTTTAGGAAATTTAATATGTTATCCTTTTTTCTGGTGAGTTATGATTAAAAAAATATTCATCATTATTTGCCAGAAAAATAAACGAAATATTTCGAAAGTGCTCTTATTTGAACGAAGATATTGGTTGCTTAAACCACATGTCTTTCAGTTGCTGGAGAAAAGGTGAAAGGGTTTTTTGAAAACATAAATGTTGTGTTCTTTTTTTGTTACATATGCAATTATTTTTTCAAAAAAAATGATGTTAAATCTATACCCATCTATGGTTTTTCATAATAAATAACTGTTTAAAATCATATTCAGAACAGTTACCGCGAAGAATACAAAATTACAAAATATTCCTGGGATCAGACTAGAAATATTTTATAAACTCCGTTAACCATATAGATTTTAGAATTGAAACTGTTGCCATTTATTGTAGATAAATTTAATAATAAAATGAATTGTAGGGAAGAGAGTACGTCATCTCTGCTGGTTACTGTGACGTAGCTTGCTTGTTACATTTGCGTGTGAAGAAACAAATTGCCGAATATAGATTCCAGATTTTCTACCAATTCGCTATGAAGTACAAGCCCATAGCCATTACTAGAAAAGTATTTGCATTATGTATATAGATTACTCTGTATTCAAATGATTTTGTACTATTCATGATTAAACATATTCAAAATTTCCTCCAATACTTTCGGGTTGTCCAATTATTAGGTTAGAAAAAAATCATCATAAAATTTAAAAAATTTATCATTACTCTATGATAATTGGTGAATCAAAAATGAACTTTGATGATGCTGATACCAAACATTCCTTATAATGTAATTATTACTTTAACATGCCAAACTTTATTGTGTTTTAAAGAATTACGATATTTTTCTTTATGATATTGTAAATATAGATATATCCTTATCCTTTTTATGACTCTATGGTTAACACTTAAATCATTACATGTTAAAATGAGAGAAAAATTTTCTCTTTTTGTCTTTCTTAAGCGTTTCACCAAATGCGGTATAAAAAATGATTATACTAAGCCTTGTAGAAATTTGCCTTTGAACTTATTGTTCCAAACGATATTATAAAAAAATTTATTCTAAAAGCCTTTTTCCCCACTGAAAGGTGGCAACAGTGAGAGTCTTGTACCCAAGCAACTGACAACTTATCGAAGACGAATAGCTTGCCTCGATATCGTTGTTAGTTGTACAGGGTACAAAAACGAAGTTAATGATTGAAGGATAAGTTAAGCAATGCCACACACTAATGTTTGATGATTGTAGTTGTTAATAAATATCCTATTGAAATTGCAAAGTTGTTAACATTGAAATGTTCTGTATTCTAGTTAATGTTAATACTGTGAAAAGAATTTTATATTGTTTGTTCGGGAACTGCCTGCTTACGGATGAAACTGATTCTTACATTATTCTTTATTTGCTATCAATTTTATTTATAATTCTTAACAAGTACTTTACCAGACTATTACAATTATGTAAAAAGTGCTAATAACGCCTTGACTATAGCTGTAAGGATTGTATGTTTGACTGGAACGCACATCCTATAGATCAACTGATCTGCTTTAAAACTGCGTTAAACGCACCAACCAGTTATAACTGAATCAGTTATTTTGACTTTTTTACTTCTAAATATTTTCAAATTTTGATAAATTTTACTCCCCCAACCTACTTTTTTTTTTAATAAGCTATTTCGTTACTTGTGCTGTTATCGAAAACTTACGTTGTTCGTAAAAAATCAGTTTAAAAACCTTCGAAAATATTTTTCGGGAAAAAAATATTTTTTCTTAAAAAAATGAAGCAGACGTAAAGAAATCTAGTGATTAACTAACATTCCAGTTCTTTCTTAACAGCATTTATACAAACAAAGAAAGCACTATGATAAATATTCGTTGTGTAAATATCTTTAATGGAAATACTTTTTGGCGAAATATTGTCAATTATACAATATGATATAGGTTCGAAATTGAGTCTCAGTTTTTGTTATTTCATTCTACAAAAAGAATTCAAAAAAATTGCTCCGTAATTTTTCATCAAAATGCCATTTATTGAAATAATTCTTTCTACATTTTACTTTCGGTGAAGATATACCTACAATTTATTAAAAAAATCAGCTTTTTAAAACTTTTTGGTAATGTAATTCCTTTACAAGAAAATAAAATATGTATGATTTTTTTATTGTTATTATTTCTACCCAAGTAGATCTAAAGAACTTTAATTAACGGGGATTGTAAATAGTAACTGAATGTATATGATACATTTTTATTACATTCATTAAATTTTACACAACCTGGATGCTTTATATTTTATGCTAAATTTCTAGAAAGTGCCAAGATGATGCATGTTGATCATAATAATAGTGTACCATAAGATAATAAAATCAAATGTTTGCTCCAAAACGACGCGAACATAATCTGTGAATAAACATGGACATTTACAAAGCCCAGCCAGACGTGGATTGGACTCTGGAAATGACAATATTTATTTAAAGAATATGTTACTATCATCTAGTCTAAGAATTTTATTTTGTCTTCGTATGGTGCTCAATAGCTGGGATCACTGTTTGAAGCTGGACACTGAAGATTATTGTGCGAAATGACAGGAATATGGTCTTAAAATAAACACGGACCTTTGCGACGCACAGCCGGACGCGGATTGTGCTGATGAAATGTCCTTATTTATCAAAGAACACATCCCTATTATTTAGCATAATCATTTTATCCTATCATCATAGGGTACATAGTCGCTGAAGTGCTTTGAAGGTCTGTCGCTGAAGCTGAAGACTGAAGATGATTTTGCGAGATGGCAAACATATAGTCCATAAATAAACATGGATGTTTAAGTCCTAAAATTGAATGCGGATAGGGCAGTACAAGTGTTATTTTTTAGCTGAAGAACGTGTCTTTATCCCTTAGCCAAGTAATATTATCTTGTCACTTTATAGTGACCTGTTATAGTGATCGCTTATAAAAGCTAGCCACGAAAGATAATTGTGCAAGATTACATGAATATATGATTTCTAAACAAAAAAGGGTATTTTCTACTCACTTCCGGACGCGGATAGTGCTGTAGAAATTCGCTTTCTTGTTTGGGAACATATTTCTATCATCTGGTGCATTAATCTTATTCCACCATCCTATAGCTGCGATCATTAATTGGCGTTAAGTATTGAGCAAGTATGTGATTTCTGAATAATCATTGAAGTTTCTAACGCACAACCGGACGCGGATTGTGCTGTAAAAATTCCTTTGCTTGTTTGGGAACATATATCTATCATCTGGTACATTCATCTTATTCTGTCATCTTATTGCTTTAATCGTTGGTTGGCATTAAGTATTGAACAAATATGTAATTTCTAAATGAACATTGATGTTTCTAACGCACAAAAAGACGCAAATTATGCCAAAGAAATGCCTCTGTTTGTTGAAAGAATATCACAATCATTTTGCTGATCCATTACCGATCGGTCATGCGATCACTTTACAAAATCTTATTACCAACATCTAACGGCTTCAAGACATATAAGAAAATTACCAGATCTTATCTAGTAATAATGTATAATGATTTAAATACAATTTTTTCCAATTCTAAGTTTGATGCCTAAGCAATGTGATCTAAACATGAACGTAATACTTGTGTATATATTTTATTTTCTTAAAGTATCTTTTAACGGCAACAAGATATCAAAACATATTTTTTCATCGACGCTTTAAATAGAGGTTATAACTGTGTTTCGATAACAGCAAATAAGAGTAATGGAATAAAATTGGAATATTATTTCTTAAAAAATAATTATTTCATTGGACCCAAAAACCATCCCTTTATCTAAGGATAAGAATGTAATAGCTCGCTTTGTGTCCGAAATCTCAAATAATTAAACTGAAAACCTTCATGTTTCAATTAAACTCATTAAACTGAGAATCTAATCATGAAGAAAAAAAATGAAGTGAGACATTGCAATCTTATCCAACATGTCGGTACATGCAAGCAGGAAGGACATCCCTTCAAGGTAGCTCAATTCAAACCAATATTAAACCTCGGTAGAAGTAGGAATAAATTTACATTTAGAATTAGGGAAGTAGCTCGGAATTTCAAGTCACCGAGCTGAACTTGAATAATTAATACTTTAAACTTCTTTTTTCTTCTAAACCTAGCTAACGACAGCTACCTTCGGATCAATAATAATTTATATACTAGTTGCCCGATATATAATAAAGTTACAATTGCTCAGACAACACTAAAGCAGCTATGAAATGTATGTAAAACTCTGACCAACCATATACGAGAGAGTTTATGAATATAAGGGAACAATTACAAATTAGCAACTGAAAGTGTGAACTGTGCAAACCTGAAAATGCTACGCAATAAAAGTGTAATGCAAATGGCTTTTATGTCGTGAACTAATGGTATGGAATGATTAGTTGAAACCATTTAATAGGATTCTAATAAAAGTCCGTTTAAAAAGTATTTATTTTTTGGAAAGGTATTCAAACATTGTAAGAAATGTGGAAATAAATTAATTTAGTAATGTCTCTTGAAGGCATTTTAATCTGAAAAACTTTGGTGAATATTTTTATACTTGTCATCATTAAATGTACTTTCATTTATTTACACACAGAGATCTGTTTTATTTACACAGTGAGGCTATTAAATATACCTTTATTTACCAGTTGAACCACTGTCTTGAATTTTCCTTTGTTGACACACTAAGCTTATTTTATTTCACACTATACGACGTCCTTACTTTATGTCATTTAACTTTTTTATGCCATAATTTTTCACGGATTTCTTTCACTATAAATAATGTCAATTAATAACAATAATATCGTTCTTCAAGCAAGGATAATACAATTTGAAGTTTTTCAGTAATTTACATTTATACGTTAATACCACGACCCTCGCTTTATAGATTGTAATATTTTTAATATTCTTTTCAGTAAACTTGCAATAACTCTTTTAGTTAGAATGTAGGAGTGCTATATTGCCACCACCAAACTTTTCCAAATTCACTGACCTGCAAAGAAAGCCTCGCGCCTACATTTTGTTTTCATTTAGCATACTATAAATGTTATAGTGTTCGACGCCTTTGAATTTTTGCCGCATTGTGAGCTAGAAGTGCTATTTATGATTCTAATAAAAAAATCATTGTCAATTTTGGGGTAATCCTTTTACTTTTCTTATTATTTGCTAATCGTTTCCATGATTTTTAAAGACGACTCCTTAGGACTAATTATTTTTAATTACACATCTGCTTGCAAAGTTATTTTCTACTAATTATTATCTAATTATTTTCTGTTAGTGACATTTTCTTCGACTGTTACATCATCAGTCATTATTAAGCATTAATTCCCAAACCGTCACCAGTAGCCTATCAGTGTAGCTCGAATGCGACATAAATAACCAAATACTTTATATTTTCGGCAGTAACTGTTAGAAAAGATCGAAAGTTTGTACATTTAAAAAAAATTAATAAATGCTGACTTCAGTTATTTCTTTTTTTACGTATTTTAAGCCAAAAACGTATTTTTAAGCGTATTTTAAACCAAAACGTGAAAATTTCATTTCAGCTTTAAATATAGAACATTTTTGAACTTTTTGGAACAGGTTTTTTGTATTTGCACTAACCAAGTACCATGGAAAATAAGTCTAAAAATAAAAAAATTTCTATATGTAAAAACAAAATAATGTATCAATAAAATTGTACATTTATTCTTATTTCATAAAATAAGAATCTTTCGATTTTATTATTTTTCAAATTCAATTTTAAAAAAGAACTTTCATTTGTCAACTGAAATTATTTTTGAACCAAAATTGAATCTCATAGATTAAAGAAACAATATTTTCGTTTTTCTAAAGTCACTGATTATTTATCTGTATAAATTGTGTTATACTTAAAAATCACTTATTACATAGTTAAACAATAGCTTAAATCGGCAGAAGTTACGAATCAATATGTTTTCCAAACTAAATCCTCAAACTTTTAAATACACACATTTTTTTATGTGTAAAAGTTACAAAAAAATAAAAGAAATAAAACAGTCATTAGGTAATTAAAATTATCTTGCAATATTATCTTTATAAATTATTGATAAATAATCATTAGCAAGCTGTTTAAAAAAATTCTAATAAAGATCATTTTTTGAATTTCGAAGTAATGTTAAAATGATAGAATGAAAATAAATGTGAAAGCGAATTTCGACACTAAAATTTATAAGAAATTTAAGACAATCTAAAAATGTTCAAATGAATTCTAAGCATTTTGTACAAGCTTCAAAAGCAAAGCAATGGGACCGATGATCTATAAATTTACCTGTAAATTTGAACTGGTGCTACATTTCTGCTTAGATAAAATATTTTTTAAAAATTAATTTTTTTAATGTTTCTTTTAACGCTTAAGCGAATAACCATGTAATTAGCACTGGCCTAGTTATTTTGAAACAATTTTTCTAAATGTACGATAAATACTGTATTAAATGTAGTGGAACTTAATGATAAATATTATTTTACGTAATAATATTCAGCTGTACATTGCTGAATAATGACAGTATTGATATTGAATGACATTCTAATGACATTCAACTGAATGGTAAATGTTGTTTCGCACGTAACATTCAGCTGTAAAATACTGAGTAATGACATTGAAAGACATTCTAATAACGTTTAGCTGTATGGTAAATATTATTGCGTACTACATGACATTCAGCTATAGTATGCAGAGAAATGACAGCATTGACGTTAAATGACATATAGCCTTATGATCACACGTGACATTAAGGTGCAAATACAAAATGATCATAATAGTAATTTAAATCTCAAACACGATTGAAAAACTGCATTAACTTCGAAAAAGATTACTCCACTCCTAGTTTCGCAAAACATTTTTATTTTTGATGTTCAAAGAAACACTTGTTTTCTAAAATATTCTTGAAAGTACAGACATTTAAATAAAATAAAAAATTTTAAAATATGAATAATATCAATACGCATAAAAAAGTCTCGAGATTTTTCTGATTTCGAGATTCTAAAAAGTCGAGGAATGATCTAGAAGTAGGCGTACTGATTGAATATGTGATCCCAAATAAATGTTCAATATTTTTTCTATTAAAAAGAAAACAATTAAAAATAATTATTAAGAAAATAATAATTTAGACAAAACCACTTTTTTGCACAAAAAAGATTTTTTTTTTTAGTTAAAAAAATTACTAAGTTGCAAAAATATTTTTAAAAATACTTAGTGTAAGTAGAAATTTTTTGACAACATTATAATTTTTTTTAAAGAAATAAATCGTATTCCTTTAAAAAATTTACCGCATTTTATTTTTAGTAATCAATAACTTTATGCATGCGTAGAGGATTCCCATGAAGCTATTTCGAAATGTCGATTACAGCAAGAATTGTACAACATTATAGTGCTGCCATTTACCATATCAAAACACATTTTCTATTCTATCATTTGTCTATCTTTTTTGCATACGTACAATAATAGGTCGTAATTGCGAATGAGAAAGAAAAAAAAAGAAAAAAATACTTTGAAATGTAATATTATTCCATTTATATATCCAACTTATTTTCCAATCAAAAAATACGACAATAATAAACAATAATCACATCATTTTTATTCCAAATCTTTACGAATACATTTAAAATTCGATAAGTTTTATTCCAAAAATTCAATAAATCTTTCATTTCTGGTCATACAGCAAACGTAGAACAATAATCTCATGCCCTTTCTTCCAAAGTCTTCGAATACAACGAACTTTAAAAAAAAAAAAATTCTACTTCGGAAGTTGTATGAAAACTTCTTTTGTAAGTATAAAATACAACGATTATAGAACAATAATAATCAATAATCACATCTTTTTCGTATTAATGTTTTCTAGAACAATTTCAGTACACCGACTACTCAATAAATTTCTACTCCAAAAAATCAATGAACTTTTTTTTTTTATCATAAGATAAAACACACAAAGAAGGATAATCAAATATTTTTATTCTAGTGTTTCGAGCACAATTAACTTTAAACAAATTATAATTCTGAAAATTCAACAAACTTATCTTTTTTTTCTTTTCTTTTTAATCATGAAATGCAGCATTCGCAGAACAATAATACCATCTCAATCAATAATCATAGAACAATAATGTTTTCTGCCACAATTATTCGACAAATTTAGATTTCGAAAACTCATTGAACACTTTATTGTAAAAATTTTAAAACTATTAAAAAAACGAATTTTTTATGCAGAAATTTAATTTTATTAGAAACAAAACTTAATGTCAGAACTGTTCTAACTCGTTCGTATGCATCCACAAACTGAGTAATATGTAATTGTTTAATTTTTTTTTCACCCCTCGCTTTTTTTTCTTTTTATTATTAATGAAAAATTGAATTAAATGTTATTGAAAATGAATTACTTGCGTGTTACCATCCATTACTTCAATTATATGAATTAAATTACGTTTTGCATAAGACTTAAAACTTAGCAAGAAATTAATGTTTTATTATTCAGACACAGATTCGTATCACTGGTGAATATTTAAAAGGGATTTGGTATTTTATGTACGACTCTGAATGACTCAAACCAAAAGTTGCTAATACTGAGCGAAACATATACATAATAACAGTTTGAAAATTTTTATTTACACTGCTAACCATGAACTAGGTTGAAATTATATTTATTTCGTATATATTGATATTGAAGCATTTCACTTGCCTTTTAACTGTTTAACTCTTCCTATGTGATAAGATTTTGAAAGGTGCTTCCATTTATTGCTTGTTAAATACCTATTCTCATATATGGTTGGTACAGGGTTTAAAAATAAGCTGCTAATAACCTTCATATTACTGTAAAATATATTTAAAATGAAAAGTACCAGTGCAAATAAAAATGTAATGTAAAAGTGTTTTAAAATCATTGCAACAGCTTCTTTTCATTGATTGGCAGAAAAAAAAGTTTTTTTCTTTATGAGCAGTGGTAACCAGGCGTTCAATGTCCATGTTCACTGTATTATTAATTATTTATAAATATAACTATAAAAAGTTACGATTTAATTCACATTTCTGTCTGTCTACTTAAGTAAAAAAAATCTGAAAAATTTCGATATTGCAATGGATGACTATTTATTAGTGATACACTTTAGCTGTTCTATTTAATTACAAATGATGTAAATACAAGCGTTTTATTTCATTTGTATATGGTTTTATGGGTAGACATTTATTTTTGATTATGATTTAATTAGTTTTCCAGTTACAAAATAAATTTTTTTTTAATTTGATTTTGTTTGTTATTATTTTAATGATAATGCTTTTATTAATTTGGAATACTTAAAGTAAATTTTAAAAAGTTTTCGACAATAGTTCAGTGGAAACTGTTACACTATGATTTTAGAAAGAAAAAATAATTGATGTTATATGCAAAAGTTGTCTTGTACTTTTTATTTCTATTAATCAAGAAAATAATGATCAATAAGTAATTTACAAGATCCTAATTTCCATACATAGAATGCGCCTAGTTTCTATAGCAGCTAGCCCAGTAAAAAATAATGCATGTGTCATAGGTGAAATTGATATTCGGGCTTTTTTCAGATAGCCACGCTAACATTTTGCAATGCGCCATGCTAATTTGGAAAAGTATCTAGCATTTTTTAATCTATTTTATACTTTTTAAGCTTATTGCATACCTTTAGACTAATTATAAAACATACTATGCAATATTCAATCAGCCTGATTTATTTCAGGCAGTTTTCAGTAGGCCGAGAGTAGTAAAGACCTATTGCTGGTTTATTGCATTAAGCCTTAGAAAATTCAGTCTGATTGAGCGATTCTCCTCACATTTCCAAAACGTGTAAAGGCTGATTGTTATAAGTCTAAAGAATATATTTTGGACTAGAGAATGCTAAGAACTTTTCCAATTAGTCTGGCACATTTTAAAATGTTGGAAACGTTTGCAAAGAGCCGGAATTTTCAATTAGCCTACCTCATATGTTACGCTAAGCTCAGATTCGAGAGGCGAGCATCCATTGACAGCTGATTAAAACGATGGTGAATCTGACTTGTTGGATTAAGTCTCTAGCACTGAATAAAAGTTCCTGTCATCAAACAATTTGGAATAAGGAACATTTTTTTTAAAATTTAAATGAACGTGCTCAAGTATAACTCACTGCCATTCCATGAAAATGACCATTACTGTTCAGCAAAGTTTTTAAAACACTCTAAATGCATTGAATCTCATCTTTGTTTACTTTGTTGCTCTTGTTGTTTTGTACGATACCTGTTTCCATGTCCTTCAGTATAAAGGCTAAAGAAGCTGTCAAGGCTCATCTGCCTGGCCTTTGACTGGTTGATTTTATTACAAATAACCGTCCAAAATGTGGAATACAAACCTTTGTTTGAAAAAAATACTATAGATGTGCAAAAGGTTTATTCTCTTGTTTCTTTTCCACCGAAGTTTGTTTAACTTGTGAGCATGTGATATATGTAATACTGTTTTCATTTGTTGTCTCCAGTCTGATTTTTTGTAGAATCTTCATAAGATCAATTTCTTTATTTCCTTTCTGTGTGCATGAAATTAAAATGATACAAATAAATTTCAAAAAAATTATATTGTTCTCCTTTTTCTTGCACGACATATACATAGATCCTTTTTACTGAATTGTAGATACCGCGATCAAATTAATAAAGCTACAGTTCCTTTTCAAGTCTTGGTTGTCTATCCTTCTTCAAAATACCACATACACTATATTAATGGCCAATTAATAATTCTTAGGGGGAAAGTATCCAATCTTGAATGAATTTGTCGTGCTGAACATGAATATCACAAAAACGAAGAGAAAAGCTGCTTTTCTCTTATTAAGAAGGTAATTTCTTTCTTTCTTTTTTTTTTTTTTTTTTTTTTTTTTTTTTTTTTTTTTTTTTTTTTTTTTTTTTTTNGTTTTTTTTTTTTTTTTTTTTTGTTTTTTTGTTATGAAGTTGTTTTAATATAATACAATTTCCTTATATTAAATTATACATTTTATCATATTATACATTATATTATGTTTGAAAAAAATAATTAATCAGTGGATATTCTATTTATGCAATATATCCAATATATATATCCAGTTAATATAGTAACTCGAGTAATTTAAGTGTTTCAAGTACTTTTAATCTTATACTTTTCAGGTTGCTTTTGTTCAGTACTTAACCTGCTTGTTAGCAAGTAACTATACAAGAATACGCATTACTTACGTAATGTATGTAATATATGCACTTTTCTTAATTCATAAGTTAAGTAGAGAAAAAAAACTTAACCACTTCTGCCGTTTCCTTTATTTATTTATTTATTTTCGTTTTTGCGTTTATCACTCTAAATGTATTAGGAGCTTCCTACATTCATCTCAAAAGCTTGTTTCTTTTCTTTTCTTTAATTGGCTTTATAGTTATTTAGCTTTATAGTACATTAGTTTTATAGTTATTTTACGTAAAAGTTTTTTTTTTCTTTTCTTTTTTTTAAAGCAAAGCGTAATTCAGGTTAGCAAAAACTATTAGCTAGAAATTTACTTTTTTCTTTCATGTGCTGCTTTAAACATTTATGTCTAAAGATGAGCAACTGGCCTCACTCTGCTTGAATTTCAAATTAAATAATTCAAAATTAACTGTTTCTCGAGGTAAATACAAAGCTAATTTCAGCAAAATTATAATTTTTTTTCCAGCCATTTACTCTTTTAAATGAAGATTTAAAAATTTTTGATTATTTGATTTAAAAGTAAAATTTCGTCTTAGTTTTGGAGTTAGAGACTTACGAAATTTTGAAGTTCTTTTTCCTTTCTTTTTTTTATGTATTTTTGAAAGACTAATAAAAATACGTACTGTTTTTCGTCTTTTGAACGCAAGGTAGATTCAATCAGCGAATACATTTGATCTTGTATAACATATACAGATTTTGTTAGGCTAAGGGCTATAGCAATTGGCATTCCCATTACTGATGTTCTTCAAATGTAACGTAGTCCTGCAGTGGACTGATCGTTAAGACACGGTTCCCAGCAGATCACCGAAGTCAAGCATCACTGGCTGCGGTCAGTGTGCGGGTGGGTGACCACTTGGATCAGTCTGTGTAGGGACCGAGGGTATGCGGTATTGGTCCTCGTTAAACTGTTCTACAGTAAAGTGCTCGACTTTGCGTGCAAGTCGTCGGGCTACCGAAGCGGGGGAGCCATCACCTCTACAGAGATTCAAAATTGTGATGGCATGTCTTCGGATCATCCTCAGGGATGTTTCCCAGACCGTCGCCAAGAGCCCATTGTGCAGCTGTAGTGCGACGTAAATAAACTACTACTAGTAGTCGAATGTAACGTAATCGATTTTTGATAGTAACTATGACAAAGTGGTTAAAGTAAAATTTGTGTTTCATAAAAACAAAATTTTTTTAATAAATTACGTTGTTGACAAACGAGTAACATTTTTTGTAACTACTATTCGAATATACGACTTTAGCAAGATATTTATCAGAATCATCAGATAAACTTAAATCTACAAAATACAACAAGGTTTCCATTTTACAAACCGAATTATTATCAGTATTAAGTTGCAACAAAAAATGTTTGCTTGAGAATCATTTCACATGTTTTATTATGGAATGCATTAATTGCTATAAACAGTACAATGAGTTTCGCTTTTACATCTCTTAATTCACAACTACATATTTTTCGCTTTGAAATAAAAGAGACCCATTCGGAAAAAATCGCATATGCAAGATTGAAAATTCAAACGTGAAACTGATTAGTCAGTTTTTTGCAAGTAAATTCATATAGGGTAACAATTCATATGGTTGTTAGGGCACTAGGCCCATGTCCAAGCGGTCTGGATTTCGATCCCCGTCAGCCGAAGTTTCCCAGTGTAGTAAATGGTGACTGATACACGTTAAATCTGTCTAGTCACAAAGTCCTCCACGTTCTCGTAACAAATAAGTAGCTCAGGGGGTACTGATCGAAAGTTTCCTTGTCTTCTGGTTTGGTTCAAAATTTCAAGGCTACAGAGTTGAACACCAGTAGTCGTAAACCCAAAATTGGGTCGGCTGTTCAACGACGGTTGAAAAAAAAAAAGCAAAAGTAAACTCATATCAGAGTCTCATTTACATCTCTAAATTCGCATTAGCGAATTTTTGTATCCAAATCAGAAACTGATGCGATCGCACGCATAAGCAATTCACACCTGCGTGAGCAGATCTTCTTTGGGTTCGATTCCAATTGCTGATGAAACCTCATTGGTAAATTATATTTTTTCGCGAAAGTAAAAATATCACCAATTTATTTCCCCTTAATCCTCTATGATGATCGGAGATGTGGGAATTGCAACAAAACAGGTGGAACAGGAAGTGAAGAAACGACCATTCTCTTTGCTAGCAATGAAAACGGAGCCTTAGGTACATTTAAGGGTTATTCTCATTACATACAAATCCCGCAGATGAAAACCAATGTCTTCAAAGGAGAATGACAAAAATATATTCTTCCACGAAAAACTCATTATGAAGCATTCCCACTGCATACGGTTCGTATATGTGATTCAACGTCAACTTTTTTAAGCAAGCTGTGTGTCTTACATTAAATTCTAAACATTCGCACACGCTGCTGGGATAATTAGTTTGGCAGCTAGTAGTTCACTAACATTGAGAATCCTGTTTTGGTTCTTCGTTTTTCTCGATGACAATTTCAGATTTGAAAATCAATATAGCGTGAACGGCTTCTAGGAACTTTTCGTACATGCGCAAAATTTCATGTGAGAGGTAAATCGGATGCTATGAGAAAGGCCGCATCCAAGACGCAAAGGTACTTTTTTTGACAAAAACAAGTCGCTATGAGCGTATTTATGTTTATGTATGCAAATCGAGTGCGAAGTTCCAGTTCAAAGTAAATTTTATGTAATAAAATAATTAAAATGCCAAAGGGTCAAGATGGTAAGCAAGGTACTACGCAAGAAGTATACTTTTTATAAAGCTTTCTCTTTTATCCCTGTCCTGTATTTTTTTTCAATTCAAAGTAAGATTGTTGAATTTCGTTTGAGAAATGTTTTTTTCTGAGAAATTATTCTGTTACTGTTCTTACAGATAGTTGAACCCTGAAACAAAATTTTTATTTCAATTGAAATCTTTATATTCTTAATAATTTATTAATATATTAAAATAAAAATTTGTTATTAAATTATGGCATTGATCAGTTGTAAAAAACTCTCAATTTCGGCGATGGTGGATTTTAATTATTGTTATTAATAAGCATTATTACCACTCTTTAGACTCTATCAGATACTTTTTCAATGCTTATATACTTTGTGACCTGAATGTATATCTTGAAAGCTATGTATTATTTAAGATCGATAAAATATCTTATAAAGAAGTTTTAAAATCATTTAAATTGCTGCAACTTTATATCATATTGTAAGCTAAAGATAAAGCACTATGAAACAACTTTGGTTTTTCTGTAATGTTGGTTATACTTTTTAAAAAATAGCATTTTTTTTTTTTTGAAAAACTCGAAAAGTTCCTATTGTTTGCTAGTACTTTTTGTCCCTTCATGTCTGCTAGTTTTGCTCTTCAAGTGTGTCATCTGATTCTACAGTGTTATTATAATAACTCTTTTTTTTTTTTGAAATGCCACTGACTGATAATAATTAAAATGTGGCTATTTTGACATTATAATTATAACTATTTTGCTTCAGGTATCTATTTATAAATTTTCCTTTTTAAAAAATATCATTTTTAAGCTAAATATATAGTTTTTGTATTACAAGAAATTTTCACTGTCATTTGGTATAGTATACAGATATTTGAGATTTATTCAGTTCATACGTTATCGCTGCTCTTCAAATAGGCTAAAACAATATAAATGAAGCCAAAGAGTACACTTTTGGTTTGGAAATTCACCCAAATTTCATAACTCATATCAAATTCGAAAATAAAAAATTAATGAATAAGGCATGCCATGCTTGGAAATAAAAATGTACAGTCTAGAGAGGCAAAAGTAAATCTAATAATGGTCAGCTCTTTTGAAAATTAGCAAAACACTTGAAAACAAAAAACAGATGATTTTAAAACATCACATCGTTGACTGGAATTGTCAATTCCATAGTAACAGACATTAGATCAAACAATTTTTTTGCCAAATTTTAGCTACTATATATTAAGATATCTTCATAATGTAGCTAAAAATTTATATTACCTGGTTTAAAAAAGAAAAATCTCACTAAAAAATCTGTGATTGGAAACAAAGTTGACATGCTTCAAACGCTCAAAAATAGCCACTTAAACTCAATACTTGTCTGGCATAAATAAGAAGAAAAAAAGTGATTTTAAATATAAAACGTTAAGTGACAACTAAAAATGATAAGTAAAGATAATGATAACAACTGGAAAAACCACCTAGAGCAGTGTTCCCCAACCTTTTTATCACCGCGGACCTGTCAACGTTTGCAAATTTCACCGCGGCCCGCTGGGGAGGGGGGGACGCTGATTGCTTATATTTTAGATTATTTTGATTCATTAATTTTAATTTAATTATATTTAAACATGCCTTCAAAATAAAATACAGTTACACCAAAAAAATAAATATAAAGGGATTTAACATTTTAACTTACTAGAACGTTAAATCAATGAGAACCCTGAGCTTGTTTCTTTGCAATGAGACGGTTCCATCTGGGGGTAATCGGAGACAATGATGCATTACAAACATTAAAAAATTTATGCCACTACCTTCAGGGGCCCCTTTTATTTAAGTCAATAGAATTTTAAATCAATAAAATTTTAATTTTTAATTTGGGGTATAAATCTAGGAATTTAAATTTAGTTTCAATGAAATAGGCGGCCCGATACCATTTGATCTACGGACCGGTACCGGTCCGCGGACCGGGGGTTGGGGAACACTGACCTAGAGGACAAATCAGGGTAAAATGCATTTCCATGTACTATGAAGTTGTGGTAACAGACTAATGTCGTTAACAAGGGAATCAGATACGAATGAAACGAGTCCAGGGCATCAAAATGAGCTGATGTGATAATTTTGGCATTGTTAAAATTGAATTTATGCACACGATTCCAGCAATGCACATTATTCTTGATTACAAATATGCCGTATTCTTGATTACATGCGTATGTATCATGTACCTGAAGTCTAAATTTTAAAATGAGTCTGGTTTGTACGATATTGCCAAGTTGCTCTGGCAAGGTATGTGGTAAAACGACAGCATGTGAAAATATATTTTACCCTGATTTCCTTTTCTCATCCACGATGGTTTTTCTTGTTCTATTTTTTCATCTTTATATTTGTTTCACATTCCGCCACTGCATTTTTTCTAGTTTTGTTTCTCACCTTTATTTTTTATTTTCTGGTAGCCTCTTTACATTTTGCAGAGTTCTCCCTGTGAATAAAAAAGGGATGGGGACTGGCTACCAAAAAAGGGCACTAAGTTATGAAAGAGTACTCGTGCAACACCGTAAAAATGTATCAAAATGTGTAATGTTCTGCAATAACTGAATTTTATCTTCAGCAATTTTTTAAATTACCCTCTTATACTATTTTATATGTATATTTCAAAAAATAATTCTTACTCATTATCAGAATGAGAGAAAAATTTTTAGTTTATAAAAATAATTAATGCCATGCTAATCGATAATCTCTAGGCATAAATTTATTTTAAAACTAGTAAACTAAAATAGTTATTAATTGTTAAACAATTTGAAAGATTTTTATGTATTTTAAACTGAAAATTATGAGAAAATGCTATGAGATATAGAGAGAATAAGGAGAAAATGTTTAAAGCTGTATTTTTGTTAAAGTTATTTATTTAAACGAATAATTTTAAAAATTAAAGCTATTAAAAATTTTAACAAGTTGAGAGTAATCTAACAAAATAAATATTTGTAATAGTAATCGGAACTGCACCTATACAAACACAGATAATTTTACCAGTGTGTAATTATTGTTTAAACAGTGATTTTTTTTAATAATGGAATATGAATATAAAGAGATGGGCAACTTATTTTTACTAAGCGAACAAAGAGGACGTATCTACAGAGATCACGGGGCTGGCAGAGTGGTTCACCCTTCTGAAAACGCTTAGTGAGAACACTGCATTTTATATTTAAAATCACTTTGGTTAGTTCTTATTCATGCCTGGCATGTCTTGAGAATGTGCATCTATTTTTGCTTGAAACATCTCTAGTTTTATTTCCTTCTGCATATTTTTTTTTAAATCAAAGAAGTTTATTTTCTTATTAAATGAACCAATATCTTACTGCTTCAGTTTCTTAGGAATTTTATTTAAAAGAGTACTTATTGAATTTTTATCTATGTTTTAAATTTTATTAAAATTAGTTTTTATATTATAGCTGTTTGGGGTAAGAAGAAGAATGCTATAATGAGAGCTTATAGGAAAATGCTGAAAGACAAGAAGCCGAAAAATATGTCACACAACAGAGAAAATAAGCAAGATGAGCAACAGTAAGTTAAGTTTTGTTCTCGAATACTTAAGCATTAATTTTTTGAGATTGTAAATATCAAATAAATAGATTATTTTGTTATCTGATATTTTGATAACTGATTATTTTGATAGAGTAATGTTAATATTACTGTTAATTAATAGTTTCATTCATAGTATCAATATTAATATAAGGCCATGAAAATGTATGTCCATTTTAGAAATGTTCATGTAATTTATATTGCTGCCAACTACTATTATTTTTGAAAACTATTTTATAGAGTTGTAGACATTCATAATCTACATCTTTCAGAATTTTTGTGAAATTTGTAAACATTTTTAAAAGTTTACCAGGAGAGAACCAGAACAAAATTCTTTTTATATGAACTTTTGAGCATTCATATGCAGTAATGTGGAATATAATTTTAAATCAAGCTTGCTAAATAAAGAATCATACATTAAAACATAAATTTTACTACAACTAGAAGAAATTTCCCCCCAAAATGTAGAAAGTTGGTATCCCTGTTTTATTTATTTGTTTTTTTTATTTTTAACAAAATTTTTATCAAAATAACAGCAAACTGAAAGAAGGTTTTCAAATATTAAATTATGTTTTTGTAAATACATAGTATAAGCTTAATCTCAAGTGATATGGCAATTTTATTTAATTTCAATATTCGAAATGATATAAGTTCTATTCATTTAATATTTATTCATTTATTGAATTATTAAAATAAAGTATTTCTGCTTTTACAGCTCCTAATCCATTGTACAATTAAAACCAAACTAATCCTAAACTAGAAGATATTCAACTGTTACATGAAACATTAAGTACAATATTCTATATATTATAATTCTATAAAACATAATTCACCATAATCCACATTACCCTTACAATCTCTAAAGCAAACAGAAATAATAAATTTGTTTGTTTTTTTATCTAATGCTCTTAATAATTATGATTTTTTTTCTGCAAAGAATAAATACTTAAACTTATATCTTTGTTAAGTATTTGTATTTTAAAATTATTTCAAAGTCTAAATATTTGCAATATGTATACGTTGCTATGTTTAGTTGATAAGTATTGATACTGTAGAAAATTTTTATAATGCAATTTTATAAATCAGGGCTGATTGTGCTCCGGAAAAAATCCGGATTTCCGGAGATCGAAGCTCCAGATGTTTAAAAAAATCATTGATCACGAAAGTTTACGGAAATCAAATTTTCAAAGGTGGAGCTTAAAAACGCAGTTTATTTTATTTGTTTGTAAGGGAGAGCCAGAGAGATACTTTATAAGCTTATATTCATGATTAATATTAATTTTTTATAAGTAAATAGTTATTATAATCATAAACTCAAGAAAGAAATACATATTTGTAAATTTTAATTACTTCTCCAGGTCATCATAGGTATGTGTAAATGGTATAGGTATGTGTAAAATTTTAAATATATTTTAAGTAAACTAAGAAATATTGAGAAAAAGGGAAAAAAAACCTTGTTTAAATTTTTTTCAATGTAAACTGTTTTTTCTTTTTTTTTAACTCAAGAAATTTTCCGGAATTTTGACTTGGGCTCACAATCACCCCTGATAAATTGTAATTCTCTATAAACTATAATACTATACAATCTCTAAAGCTAACCAAAAGTGATACATTTGTTAATTCATGATTTTATTTTGAATTTCTTGATATTTTAAATTTTTTTCTGTAAATAATCAATATTAAAAGTTTTTGTGTATGAAAATTATTTTAAAGCAATAATATTGAATTATTTCAGATATGTTACTGTCTTTAGTCAATAAAGTTAATTTGTGAATTGATCTATTAAACATAAAAATCTTCAACCTTATTTAAAATTATCTTAATGCAAACAGGGTGGCCACCCTGAAAAAAACCTGGAAAAGTAGGGGAAATTTTTATGGAAACCTGAAAAAATCAGAGTTTTAAAGAAAAGCTAAAATTTTTTTCTTAATTTAAATAATTTTACCATTTGTTACACCCACTTTTTTTTAACGGAAATTTATCGTTAAAGAGGTTGAAATATCATCAACTTAGTAATGCTTTGCTTGCATTAAAATTTGCTCTGTTACAACTCTTTGAAACTAGAATGCCACATAAAACTTTCCCATGGTTGCTAAATGAATCACCTGTTTAGAGACTATGGGACTATGCAGTTTAAGAAAGGGGCAAAGATTGTGGTGGAGATGGAAGAAGAGGTTAGAATATTGTTTCTGTTTATTAGGTTTTTTTTTCCTAGTCCATGAGCTGAATCCATTTATTATTCAAGTTTGTTCCGATGCTTTAAGGGTATTTTTTTTCTTTTGACAAAATGTTTTAATATTTCTTACCTTATTAAATTCTCCAAATATTAGGTGTTTATAATTCAATAATCGATTTTATTGTCTCTTTTTCTGAAAGTTTTTGTACTCCCATCCAATGAAGCTGGTGAATTATTTTTTTTAAAGCATTGCTAACTTATCACTCATTTTCTTACAATTGCTAACAGCAATGATTGTGGACAAATCGTTACAATTGTTCCATTGATGCTAATTTTCTCAATTTCATTTTAACCTTTTGTAACATATTACTAGCTTTAATTGAAATGTGTTGTCTCTTATCTTCGCTTACCGTATGTTTACTAATATTTCTTTATGTGATAATTTAACTTGTACCCATATATTAAAAAACAAAATCACCATAAGATAAAGGAATCTAAATGTTTTCTTTAACCTCAAGTCTTTTATTCAATTATTTTTTTATTTAATGATTTTTTATATTTAATTTTTTTTTATTTAATTATTATTTTAATTTAAACTTAATATTTTTTTCTTTAAACAGCCCCTTTACACTCATTTCAGATAATTTTCTTTCTGTATTGTATATACTTTAAGATTTAAACATATATTTTCAATACTTGGATGAATCATTACAATCATGTTTTCTGCACACACAAAAAAATATTTTACTTACTAACCTCATTTTACAGATATATCAATATTAAAAAAGAACTGCATTAAATTTTTACTTTATTCTTATTTTGCATGTCATTTCAGAAGGGCTATAGTATATTACTCATAGCAGGGATGTGATTCTTCCACAGATTCGTGGATTTCCGTTTTTTTTCTTTCTTTTTCTTCAGATTTTTCCCTCTAATTTCAGCGGAAATTTTTTTTTTGAACAAGATAAAATATTTTATGAGGAATTTAATTTTCCTCGGAGTGAAAGTATTGAAGTCTTCATTCTTCCCTTTAAAGTTTCTCTAAAAATCATTTCCTTGGGATAAAACTGGTTGACCTTCATACAGGGATGAGATTTTTCCGCTTTTTAGCGGATCTTTGCTTTTATCGCTTTTGTCTCTCGAATTTCAGCCTTTTTATCAAAAACTCTGATTCTCTAAAAGCTTCGTTTTTTTTCCCTCATTAAATATCCCGCTTTTTTTTTTTTAAAAGAAAATTAAGTCGTTGAAATAAAATAATTATATTTATTTACAGTTTTCAAAGATAAACAGAGAATTCAAAGATAAACAGAGAATTCACGCTATATCTACCTGCTAACCCTTCCACATTTTTACTTATTTTAGCTATTTTCTCCGCTTTTACGCACAGAAAATAAGATTTTCCGTATTTTTATCTGTCCGCTGGATAGCTCGTATTTTCGTAATTCAGACATTGTTGCTTCCTGACGTGAGCAAGCGAGAAAAAAAAATAGAGGTGGAATTGCGGTGAAAATATTTGCTCATTCAATTAATCTTGTAAATTTTTATTTATTATGCCTAAACAATACAAACAAGCCTTTTAGAAATTATTCACGCGATTTTAATATTAATCATCGATTTTCGTATTTACCTGATTTCAAAGTTGCTCATTTTGATTCTTATTTATGCTATTTAAATATCATACATTATGATTCTTATTTATGAGATTTAAAAATCCAAAATCGCGTTTTGTATTTATGCATTTTTAAAATCGATTTTGATAATGCGATTTTATTATCAAACATTGATTGAACATTTGATTTTATTATTTTATTATCAAACATTGATTTTCGTATTTACCTGATTTAAAAATTGAACGTTGTAGTTCTTATTCAGGCGATTTAAATATCGTACATTGCGATTCTTTTTTACGAGTTTTAGAAATCCAATATCGCTATTTGTATTTACACGCTTTCAAAACCTTATGTGGCGATTTGTATTCACGCGAGCTTAAAATCGAATGTCGTGATTCGTTTTTGTGGTTGTAATATCAAACATCGATTTTATTTATACGTGCTTTAAAAATTATGCATCGTGATTCTTATTTACGTGATCTAAAAATTACGCATCATGATTTGTATTTTCGCATTTTTTAAATTTGATATAGAGTTTCATATTCACGTGATTTAAAAACCTCATATCGGGATTCATATTCTCTCAATTTAAAATCATGCATGTGATTCGTATTCATACAATTATAAAATTAATCATCGGGATTTGTGATCACATGGTTTACAAGTTTAAAAATCACTCTTTTTTGTTAAATTTGTGTGTATATATATATATATACATATATATAATTAATTATTCAGTCTTGGATTTCCTCTTTTTTACTTTCTGACTACTCTCATCCCTGTCATAGGACAATATATTTACAATCCATTTTAAAGCTGCAAGAACATAAACAATCCTAAAATGTTTTGTAAATTTTTACATAAATGGTTTCTTCTTGTCTTCCATTTTATATGTGAATTAAGTGGACGCCATATCACGGCAGAAACTTTTCGACACAAAATCTCTTTTGCCTCCATAAATAATTTAAAATTTTAAGTATCGAAATACTGGGTTCAAGCAAACCTAGATTAAGCCATGCAGTTTCAAATGCTGAAAATAAGTTTTTAAAGCATCAAAATGAAAATAAATTATGCAAAGATAACTTAGAATTACTCAATAAAAAGTTATCTTCCAATAATTTTTTTTCTTTTTTTATTATTTTGATATTTCTTATTTCTTAATCTTGAATGAGTTCTAAATAAATGTAGATGCTATTAAATTCAGTCTGACAGAAATTTTTACTCTTTGTGTCTTAATATTCAGGTTTTAAATTTTAGATAGATTTTTGACAACTTTTATACTTGATAGTCTTGCATACAGTGCATTATTTTATATTAAAAGTAGATTTATTTAATGTTAAGCATTGATATCCATTACATGCCTACAATATAATTTTATTTTATTTTTTAGAACTTTTTTCCAGAGAGCGATGAGTGAATATGAGCGCAGAAAAGCTTTTAGAGAGGAAAAGAAAAAAGTAAGATAATTTATGTTACTTCTTTTATTGTTATTATTATTTAATGGTATGATTGTATTAAATATCTTATAATTAGCAAATAATACTAATGTTTACTGAATCATTTACGAAATCGATTTTGCCAGTGTCTTGTACTTGAACTGAATTTATAAATCAACAGTACTCACGAGATATACAATATATCTTTTTTAAAAAACATATTTATTAACCCTGAAATATAATGTGAAAATTAATTATGTTAAAAAGATATTTGGTTGAGTGTTAAAATAATATTTAATGAGGTATTTTTTATAAAAAATAAAATTAGTTTCGTCAGTGTCTTGTACTTGAACTGAGCTTTTAAATTTACACCTCTTTATATTTCGATGTTAATGCATAAATTTTCTTATCCATATTTATAAAGATGCTATAAATTATAAAGATGCTAAAATTTTAGAACATGTTTTTAGCACTGAAATATGTTTATTATATGTTTGCATATCAGTTTTTTTTCCAGAAGTTTGTTATTATTTATTATATGGCTTTTCGTGTTTATTTCATTTTAAGCGAAAAACATATTTGTTTTTCATATGTCAACTTAAAAAGAAATTTTTTTAAATATTCTTTTTAAAACATGCTCTGTATATTGACACTAAGGGAGGTTCATGTTAATTGAACTCAAGCTGTAATATGTCTGTTTTCATGCCATTGTTTGTGCTTTATCAATTTGTTTCACTCTATTCACAAAGCAAACCTAAAATCATTTAAATATTATTTCCTTGGGTTTCTCTAATACTAGAGTAGGGTGTAGAAAACAAGGCACCTTAGAAAAATCACAGTGATAAATCTGAGTATTGCAGATCCATGGTAAAAGAATGCCATCTAGATTAAGTATGTAATCTTCGCATACACACATGAGCTTTCTTTATGTAATGTTTTTTTTTTTTAACTGTTACACTAATACCAGTTATTCTGAGTTTACAAATTTAGTATTAAGTTCATTTTACAGCATTTGTTTTAGTTTTTTTTTTATGTTATAATTTTTTGAAACCCCAGTTGGATCATGAATAACCTTGTACTTTGTATATATATAGCTTTTTATGTGTGAAAATTATTTCAAAATATTCATTACTTCTAAAGTTTTTCAATGACTTGTAAACAATCTAAGGAAGCTTATTTTTAAGATGGTAGTTTTTTTTCCCCTAGGTCTTATTCAAAGGTTTTTATTGCTTAGATATTATTAATATTCTTATTTTAACTGATACTTGAATATGATATTATAGTAGCGTAAAATGAAAATAAAAAAAATTTGATATAAAATATTTTTCAAAATCAAAAATAATTTTAAATTTCTAGAATTTAATCTATTTTGAGTTTTAAAAAAAAATTGCAACTAGAGGTTGAGAGGGGGCTGAATTAAAAAAATTTCTCATTGGAATATTAAATATGAATAAAGGAATATGATAAAGGTTGTGTGATTTGATAAAAGTTATTTTTAAGTGGGCGCATGTATGCTTCCTCGACGCTGGCTGATTCATTTTCTCTTGCTGCTACCAATGTGAACATAATTTTTTTCATGGTTGAGTTTTTATTATTATTAGAAATATTTCATTTTGTTTACATTATATAATTTCTGAGTGTTATTTTTGTTCGGTGTATTTTTATTGTTGCCTATTAATTAATGAATTTCAAAATGCCTTGAAATTGAGCAGAAGACTTGTGCATAGTGTTAAGTACTTCCTGCATTCTTTAAGGTGATATGCTTAAAAAAATGGCAATATATTGGTAAGCTATATTTTTAAATTGCTTAGGCGACCATTCTTTAATAGTGATTTTGGAGAAAATTGCAAACATTTCCATGCATGCAGGATGTTTCTCTGTATTGTTCTGTTATCTTGCAGAAATTTCAGTAACTTGTAAGGTACTTATCTTGAATCATAGTGAGGAACAGTTTGTTGCAAGGGAAGACTTGTTGCAAATCACAATATTCTCCCCAGCTTTTCATCTCAACAAAATCTTTTAAAAGATAACAAATAAGAACCCGCTATGACTGATGTGTGTCTAACCTGAATGAAAAATCTCAAATGCTTAAGCATTCAATTCTTATTGTATTGGCTATTCCAACAAATATTACTTATCATAAAAAATATTGCACTATTCAGAAACATATGAGAAAAGAAGAATAACGGAAAATTAAAATAATTAAAGTATCTGTAGCCTTAAAAAAAAATTATTTAAAAGGATCAGAGAGAGGTAATTTGAAATGATTAACGTGTCAATATGATGATTGGGAGGGACCCATGGTTAATACAGATTGTAAAAACAGTATTAAAAAAAACAACTTGAGTTATCTATTTGACATCCTTTATATTTTGTTTGTTAAATACAAATGAATTAAGATTAACTGCAGTTCATTGTTATCTCTACAAAATGTTTACTGGAATTTGAAACTAATATATTTTAGTAAACATGTCTTAAAAACATCAACAACAAAAAAAGTCATTTTAGGAATTAAAGACAGCTAATAAAAGGAAGCTTTTGTATACCATTTATCTTGCATTAAGTGTAATGCTAACTTGATTTTCTACCCCTTAGGTGCAAGATGATTTGTGGGAAAAAATTTGTGCATGAGCTATTAAGCTCGAATAAAGTTAACATTATAGTTCATGGAAACCATAATCCTATGCAAAATCCTCTTAAAACTTATGACTATATGTCTCAACAATATCCCCACATGGAACTTAATTGTTTTAAATCCTTAAGATAGTATACAGCAACACATAGTTGGATATTATAACTCAGCCATTTGTTAGTATGGCATTCAAGAATCTTATAGCATAATTTTTTTAAAAAAACTAGATTTCTACCTGCATTACTAAAGATTATTGCAGAATGAATATCACCAAGAAAGGCATTTTTTGAAATGCCTGAAAATATTCTTTTGACCATCAATTCTTAGCGTGATTCTTATTTTCTGGTATCCATGAAATTCATTAGTACTGTGTTAAATTAATTACTAAAGTATCAGCAACTGTGTTAAAGTATCAGCAAAGATGCATGGATTCATGAAATTAAAGCTATGATCTAGTATAGTATTAGATTAAATTGATTTTGTACGATTAATTTTAAATAATATCCCCTTTTTAAAGACAAGGAATTAGAATGATGGAACTTTATAGGCTGCCATATCGATATATGGAATTATTAGATCTTTTCTCATAAAAAACAAGAGAAAATTTGCTGGCGAGATTTACAAATGTTGCCATTTTTAAGAAATTTTTGTCTTGAGTTTGCATTGAAAGATTGCAACGTAAGAAATACAAATTTTACATGCATGATTTCACTTATACTGGGCATTTTATCTTAGTGTACACTAATAATTCGGGATTAAACTTTAGTCTGACTGGTTTTTTCACTCCCTTTCAGCATGCACACTTGCTGGTGAAGTCCCTCTTGTGTCAAAGTCCTATTCTAATTAAATTATTCATATTTATGAGTATTGTTTCTTTGTCAGTTCTCAACTATTTGTGATTATATTTATACACTTTTGTCAGATTTTGTGAATTGCTGAGAATTTACCATTTTAATGGTTAAAAGTATATATTGATACAGCTAAAATTTTGTGTTCATAAATACGCTTTGAATAAGACTGCTTTTCTAAAAAGAGATGTCCCCTTTTTTCCCTTTCAATTCACCCCTGTGAGAATCGTTATTTATTAAAGTATTACCATTGGGGATTTTATGAGATTATAGGAAGTTTTATAAAATTATTTTATTAGCTACATTATTATTCTTTTTATTTTCTGAAAATTCAAATTGTTTTTTTCTCCATAAATTTCAACTTAGCTAAAGGCATCAAAATTGCCTTCTAACATTATTTCAACTTCTAAAAATATCTGCAGGATTTAACTTTGAGCATTTTTTTTAAATAACATTCAATATTTTTTTTTTCTCACAAGGGAAGTTTATTAAAAAAATGTTCATAATTCAACTTCATTGTAATCAATAACTCTTTCAACGATAGTCATCTGGGAACAAGTTTATAGAATTTTTTATACATTTCTTTCTTATTTTATTACAATTCAAAGTGTTTTCTATCAATGATATCTTAAAATGCATTTATTTTGTATGTTTATCCTTGGATAATCTAATTCTAAGAAAGGAAAGAAAAAAAAATTTGATCCATATACTAAAAGTACAAATAGCTTTATGTAGTTCTGAATTTCACCTTTTCTTGCCAGAGCCATTAAACTATACTCTTCAGATTTTAGGTCTATAAAGTCGTGGTGCACTTTTTATCAGGTAACAGTATCATAAGGGTCAGAAATCCAAATTCCATTGAAATAAAGTTGTTAGTTTAAGGAAATAAAGTTTATTATCAATGTTAATATCTTCACTAGTGGGCCTCAACATTAATTCAAATAAAACATCCTGCTATGTGTCTATTTTTAACCCTCTCAACTGTTTGTTTGTCACATGCTGTTATCTAGGTTTTCAATTTTCGACAAATTATTTTCTTATTCAAAAATAGAATCTTTCTTACATTATATACTTAAACAACAAGCGGTTTTTTTCTTGCACTATTTCTCATAATTTTATTAAGTTAATATTCACTTTTAATTCCTATTTTGACTGAATTCAAAATAAAACAGAGGACGTAAATATTAATAATTATTTCATTAATTTCGATTGATAAAAATTATGCTTTTCAATTTTTCAAACTTTATCACTTACCTACGAAGAACCCTGTTAGGATACTTGCAGGGCTGAGAATCCCATATTCTATCATGGTGCGTAGCGTTTTTGAAAAGTGCTTATTTTCAATATTTGTTTTTTAAAAGCCCTTAAAGGTGCTTTTTTCATTGGGTGTTTTTAAAAAGTTTAATTTTCCCTTTTCAAAAACGTGATTTATTTTTCTTTGCCATATCAATTTTCTCAATTTATTATGAATATTGGAGCCTTATAAAAGCGTGCTTTTTACATTGTTCTGATTAATGATTTCACTATTTATTTCGTCGTACCGTCGATCCATAGCGTATGAAGGAGCCAATCATTTTACATGTTTGATGAAATTCTTGCGAGTCTGCATGTCATTTTCCACCCTCTGAAATTCAAACCAAAAAATCTCTCTATCTTTTTATATTGGTTAATATAATTATGAAAAGAGTTCTTTGTCAGAAACTAGTTATTTTATCCAGAATTATGTAAAGTCTTTGAAAATAATTTTCCTTTGTGTTTAATGTAAGTAGTGCTTAAAAATATTTTTTGAGTGCTTCAAAAGTACTTAAAAGGTCTTTAATTTTTGTTGAAACATTTAGCTACTCACACTGTCTATGAATACAAATTCGAATTTTATTAGTTTGAATAATCAAAAAATTTGGATTTTACATCTTTTTTCATTGTTTCAAACTTTTTGAGAATTCAGTCATTTCATGAAAAATATTCTCAACAATTTTGCATTATCAAGTTTTTAGGGTAAGGAATTCAGGGGTTTCAGTAATAAATCTTTTAGAGTAGACTTTTGTAATTTCACACTTATTGTTTTGTCTTTTTCGTCTGATTTTAAAAATGAACAATTCCAGTTTATAATACTGTAATCTTATCATAGAAGTTTTAAATTATCAATCGAGGGAACATCTTCTAAATTAATTTTGTACAAAAATGTTAAGGGACATATTTACTGTGTTTTCATTTCAAGATTATTGAAATCCTATTTTAAAATTAATTGATTAACAAAATCTTGAAGTGAATTGCAAGTTTAATTAAATATCAGTATTGAAAAAAATAAACTTTTTTTTTTAATAGTACAACAGTGCTATAACAAGTTTTCTATATATTTATGTCAAACTATTAAGACTTGGTTTGTACTCCATTAATAAAATTACGGTAAAAAGTGCTTGATTTTCTTTTTGCTGTGAATAAAATAAATGAGAAATAGTATATTTTAAAATTCATTTGTGATTCAGCTTTTATTATAGCTAAGTTGAGTTAAATGTACTTTAATTAGTTTGTCATTTACTCTTTTTATACGTAGTCAGGCATGTGTATACTCTGGTTAAAAAATATTGTCTATTTTTATAATTATTTATTTTTCTGTGGCATATTTTGAGGCCTACTATTGTCATGTTTAGATATGTCAATGGGGTCGCTCGCCCTCACAATTCGTTGTAGGATGAAATTTCGTGTATTAGAAGTATGTCTTAACTGTAATTTTAAAAGTGAAATATATGGGCCAGTCATTTCTGAGGAAAGCACATTTGAAATAATTAAGCGCAGTTTATATTCTAGCTAAGTTTTAACTTGTTTAATGGTGAAATGGCCTGGTGGTAAAATACTTTGCTTGATTTTGTTTAAATTTTTATAGAGCATTGCCAATTTTTACTTAAATAGAATGCTACATTTCTACAATGTAAGAAGGTAATGTATGTTTCTCATCCAACTACCTTCAAAAATACAATTCATATCAATAGTTTTCTTTTATTAACTATGCAAGATACCAAATAATTTTTTTTCTTATTGCTTATAAAACATATGAAAAAAATCTAACTTTAATTTTTATAAACGTTATTTTATTGAAGGGTATTATCATTGATTTAGCTTAAATATCTAATAAATAAAAAATAGTTTAAGTTATAACTATTCTTTTCAAGTAAATGATCTATTGCAGTTATAGATATCTTTAAGTTTTAATTCCTTTTTTTTTTTATTTGTGCATAGCAAATGTATATTGAAACATGATGGTAAAAATATGGCTTTACATTTATTTTGTGAATCGTATATTACCAATCCAATGTCATTAGATGGCTTTGTTACTTAAGAAGGGACAAACCTTATCAATTTTTATAAGTTAATTTTTATTAACACTGCATGGAAGCTTTTACTTAATCATAAAGATAAGATTCTTGCTGGTGTTATAGCATCAGTGACCAATGCATTGTCATGTAACTCGTTTTTATTGTACATGTTCCCATTTTATTTAATGAGACTACAGACAATCCTATTCTATCATCAAAAAGTTAATTTTTGAACTTATAAAAATTCAAAAGTGTAGATACCAAAAAGTGTTCCCCAGTCCCATTGAAAGAATTTTAATAATAGTTTGCTTGAAAATGCAGTTGCGCCTATAAATGACTGAAACAAAAAAAAATTAAATCCTTTGAATTTTATTATGTCAACTTACGAGAAAAGTTTAGGCTATTGTTTCCTTTATGTTTCTAACTTTAATAGAAATTAATGTATATGACTCTGTACTATAATTTAATCAAAGTTTAATTAGGAACTGAGAATTAGGTTAGGAATTCTCAGTTATGCATCTGTTCAAACAGTGATGACGAAACTTCAAAAGATTTATTTATTTAGATATTTTATAACCTAATCCTGTTACACTGAAATTTAATAACTTTTTTTTTTGCTTGAATGAAGACTTTATTGCCAGACTTGATTTGCAATGAGCACAAGTGATTTGAGATGTAAAATGGGAAAATAGGTGTGAGAAACAAAATTTCAAAAATCACAGCAGCTACTAAAATGCATTTCCTTTGCTATGGAGAGGTGGCAGTGTCGTCATGAACATCAGAATTCATGTGAATAAAACAAAATTCCTGGATTTCAAGATTAGCTGATGTGACTGGGGTAGAAATAATTTTGAAATTCTATATATTCACAAATTTCTCGTATTATTGGTAACTGACATGACTATTGTGTTCTCTAAGTCTAAATTTTAATGTTCGTCTAGTTTGTTCAATGTAGCATAGACACTGACAAGTAATGTGGTAAATATCCCATCAATTGTCAAAACTAGGATCTTTAGAGATTTTAATATGATTTTCTTAATTGAGCTAAAGATGACTTTAAAACTAAAAATAGGAGAGGATATTAGCAAACTGGGAAAAAAACACTAAAGTAACAAATTCTCTGCAAGGATCAAAAGAAGTGAGTTTGGTTAAATACACGATAAGCAGCAAGAAAGTAAGTGCAGGAAATTATGTTTAAAGATTTAGTGCATAGGAAACAAAAGTTTGAAATGCAGAAATTTTCTGACAATTAACCCTTTGGCGGTTATGAGCGAGTTCGGCTCGCAATCAAACGAGTTTCGCTCGAGAGCAAGATTTCGACCGTTATGGTTAGTAACGAGCACTACTCCCATAGTGAAATTTCCCCCCAATGCGCGCTGAGCTTGTTCGCCATTATTATTCTGCATTGATTATGTTAAAAATGAATCCTACTCATGAAGCGTAGTTAGTTTTACTGCCTACAGATGGCAGTACCGGTTCCTTAAATTTCTTTTCATAATGAAGGGGGAATTAATTTTTTTACCTTGTTCTTTTCAAGTGTATTTTGGCGCGTTTGTAAAGTAAAATGGCTGAAAAGCGAAAGTTAGCTAATTATGATGATGATTGTGATGGAGAAAGCTTATGAAGTTTTGAGTCTGATGAAGACTTTGTTCAGAGTATTTAGGTAATTACTGTATTTAAATGCTTCATAAAGTTCTACATTAGTTGTAATTTAATATTTGTCTTATATTTATAATTATTTATATCATTGATTATAATCATTTATAATTTACTATTGATAATTTTCATTTATTAATTATTTTAAAGTACATAAATGTACTACAAATACTTTAAGAAAGTTTTAAAACGCATGAGGCATTGCCAGAGAAGTGAGACATTTTCGGAAGAACGGCGGGGGGAAACAGCTGCCACTTTCGACTACTGTTTGCTTGTAATACTGCTCGAATTAATTAAATGAAAACTGCTCATTTCCCTAACCGTCAAAGGATTAAAGTGATTAGAATTGGCATGAGGTAGCAAAGAGTTTACGATTAACAGATGTGGGGAAATGATCAGGTATTTAGTTATAAGAACATGTAAAATTAATTTCTATGTTTAAAGCTTCTAAATTAATTTGCGCATGAATGATGGAGTCAATTGAGTAGACAACAGAAAGTAACTCTTCAAAATCAGTATCACTGTCTAACTAAGCTAAACGTATCATCAGCGTATCTTTTCCAACATGAGAATACAAACAATTTAAAAACTTTTACTTCGAAATAATGTATGTATCATAAAAAATGGAAGAAAAGAAGTTAATTGTGGCTTAACTTTCAATATGTTTGTAGAAATTACCATTGCATTGAAAAGCAGTTGGCAATATTTTCTACTTCTTATTATCTGGCTCCTGACACATGTCAACTGTTATTTCCAATTTCTTGTTTTTAAATCAATTTATATCTTACCTTTTGAGTTTCTTGGAATTTAATGGCTTCTTAAATTATTTGTAGTGCAAGAGAATTGATTTACTGCTATGCTTGAGCTCGTAATATAGCTGCCCCAAAATGATCTTTTCTCCTCTTATTTTACCCTTGTATGAGACTTAGATTTCAGCACCTGGTGTTGTAATGTAGTTTGCCTGTAGCAACATTAAGACATATGTGCCCACTTTTAATGGGTTTGGATGATATCACTGGCATGACTTTTTTGTATTTAATTTGTGACAATAATATTATTAAATAATTTACCTAATCATAATATTTTTGAGGCCTCAGGATCCAATTACTAAGTTTGATTACTATAGCGATGTATCAAGTTAGAATTGAAGTACCTATCATTTTTTGAACATTTTAAGTTAAGTTTCATAATCTTTGTTTTTTAAAATAAATTTTTATTTTTAAAAAAAAATTGACTAATAATTTGGTTTAAAGCCATTTAAATTGCTATATTCCATTATCTGACTGGGGTAATTTATTATTTTTATTTATTCTTTTACTTCATTTAAAATTCCACCATTACAATTAGATTTTCGTGAACTTCTACCTACAATTTATAATGATATGTAATGTTTTTCCGTAATAAAAAGTTTATGCTAATTTTGGTTTTTATATTGGTAACATTATAACAAATATTAATTCTAATTGCATAAAAAGCAGCAAATTCAAATGATGTATAAGTTTTAGTGTAATAAATACCTCAAATGTTACTAAATACCTTTTTTAGGACTAAAAATATAACTTTAAATTTCTATACTTACCATGGAATATAAATTTCAGTTTTCTATAGGAAAAAAAAATCTGTACCTTTATTATATATTAAAACTCATTTACATTTTCTGTTATATATGTCATAATTTCAATCAATGTTTGTTGCAATGTATACAATATTAATGTAAACATTTGCTGCTGCTCGGCACAACCAGTGGTTTTCAAACCTCTAAGAAATCATGAGGTGTATTACGAGGTGCACAAAAATATGACTGATGGCAGGGTTTGAAACAGGGTTGAATGTAAAAAATTATGAGTAGGTCCATTGTCAAGGGATTAAATTGGTGTTTTAAAATGCACATTTCCTTATCTTTAATAATTCTGTAGTGTGCAACATTACAGAACAATAAAGACAATTTTTTCCTTTCAATAACATTATATGATATTGAAAATGAAATAATACTACTTTCAGCTCACCTTAATCAATAAGAGTAAATTTGACAAATATCTATCATACCTTGAAATAAGAGTACATATAGTGTCAAAACATCTCAAACACTTTTACTATAGAAGTTTCAAAGAGGTAGTATATAATCTTTCTTAAATTTACCCCTCAAAACATAGTCATTTGCATAGAAGTAAAACATGGTTTTAAATATTTTTATGATCCTGCTTTTTTAGATCAACTTTAGAAAATATGGGTCCTTTCATAGACTACAAATACCAAAAACAAATACTTGTAAATGAAGTTGCTTGAAATTTTTTTAATTTAATTTTTTTCTACATTAATATTAAATTAAAACCTATCATTGCTTTAAATTATTTACAGTTTCTTAACTAAATAAATATTATAAATGAAATTTAAAGAAAAATTGTTAATGGCTGTGAAATGCATTTTGAACTTAATAAAGTTAAATATATTTTTAATCTTAAATTTAAAAAAAGTTTTTATGAAATAAAATAAATTTATTCGTCAAATGATATTCTGAAAACTGACAAAATAGGAGAAGTTTACTAAATTACTTGTTACTAATGTATAATTTTATAAATAAATATGCGCTCCGTCAATTATAATTTGTTTTTTATTATAATTCAAAAATGTAAAAACCTTTTATTAACTATTATTATTATTTATTTTAAAGATTATTGTAAACATTCTTATGATACTTCTTTAGTAGTGCAACTACAATACTCTTCAGTTTTTAGTGATATTTTTTTTTTTTTATACCCATAGCAAATTGCTATTTGAAATTATCTATGTACAGAGGGGAAAAATATCCTTTGGAAAAGATCACCAGATTTTCCATGACTGAATTTTTAGAATTACCTACCTGCCATAATAGACAACCTCATGATTATGAGCATAGTATTAAATATTTTGAACTAACTATGGTATTTTTTGCTTCATAGGCTATAGAAGCTAAAAGGAAAGAAAGAGAAGAAGCGAGGAAAAAATATGAGCAGAAGAAAAGGCTTAATATGAAAAAATTATCTCAAAGAACCAAATGGGGTCAACCTGTTATGAAGGGCCGAATGGAAATATTATTAGAAAAAATTGAAAGGACTGTAGGATCAGATTCAATAAATAGATGATATTAGTAAAAGTTTATGTTATTTTCATTATATGTGAAGAAGTCAACAAACTATTTGCAGGGGTCTGTCTAGGTTTTTCTGAGAGGTACCCATTTTCTGAAAATTTAGACATAATTTGTGAAAATTAAAAATTATATTAAAAATCAACACAAAAATATGGATTTATCGTTTCTTACGGGATACAGAAATAAAATTTTAAGAAAAAGCATTTTGTGAAGGCACCGCTAAACGGTAGTAAATTTGCCCAGGACAGACCCTTGTATTTGTTATAGCTAATGTTTCAAATGAATTGGAACACTAATAGTCTCAACACATTGAAAAATATTTAGTAGTCAAATCACAGCTAAAACTTATGTGCTTTTTATTATGAAATTTGAATTTAAATAGCAACTTTTAAAAATGCTCATTTTGAATTTTAAAAAATTATCACATAAAAACCAATGTAAAAAGTTTAACAAATAATGTGCTGATAATGAGATCTTTTTTGTAAATGACATTGACCATGGTATTAAAAGTCGAAAGATGGATGCCAAAGTAAACATCAACTCTGTAGGACATTTATAATTTTCATTTGGTATCTAATCTAATTCATGTCATTTATGGAACACCAACATTTTATAAGATATTGTTTTATAATTATGGAATTATCATCTAAGATGATATGTTACATGAATAATCTATTAATAAGATTTAAATATATGTTAATTAAAGTGCTTCATAAATGGTGTCCCTAGGGTCCCATGGAAGGGTTATAGGGGTTCTCAGAGTCGGGACTGATTTTAACCAGTTCTGACTTTGGAAACCTATAATTATATCTAATAAATAATCCATTGTTTAGTTAATATTTCAGTTATTTTTAAGAAATTATTTAAGTAAAATGACAGTGGAAAATATAGCAAATCTTTGAAACACATATAGTTAGTCTAAATACAATACATAAGTTGTGAAGAAGAACACATTTATAAAAAATATAATCAATATTTCCCACTGAACTTCTCAATTCAAAAAAAAAAAAAAATTATCCATAAAGAAACATGTTTACCTGATAATCACTTTTAATACTTTTATATATATATATATCTATTTCATTTCAAGAAAAACCATAATTCAGCTTACTCGATACATTTTTAGATAACTCAAAAGTAGACTAAAATGCCTCTGTAGTTCTGCAAATTCATTTGCCTGGCGTAAAATCTAATTTTAAAACTAATATTGATAAAATGATCAAAAAAAATTTTCTTCAGATGAAAACTTTTTATAATAATTAGTAGTCCATTCAAAATAGTTATGCTTTCGGTAAATACATATATTCACATTTGCTTATGAACTTTATGTATGAAGTCAGGAAAGCTAAAAGTGAGATCGCTTAGGGTTTTTATAGCCGAAAATATTGAGAACCACTCAATTAAATGATCGGAGAAGAACAAAATCTTTTCACCTTGTAACATAAATGTAAATTTTTTTTTATTGTTAATCAAAATGCCCATAAAATATTTTTGAATAAAAATTTGTTAGAAAAACATTTCCTAAAAGCAGATAAGTTAAGTTTCATGAAAAATTCCTTGGGGTTTTTTTTTCCCCTTGCTCTCTACAAATTCTTGTTTTATAATACATTTTCAAAAATTTTTGGATGTGTCATCTAAAACTTGTGGGCAATATGTTATAATATTCAATTTAAACTAATTTAACTATTTATGTTTTGAATTCAATTCCAAAAATCATAAACTCTACTCGTAAGAGTGGAATTCGATGTGTATCATGTGGCTTGCCGACGTCATCAGTGGTCACCTTTTAAAAATTTAAATAAAGATGAATTTTTAAAAATTATTTTAAACGTCTCACAATTTTTTTATTTAAAATTATGAATCATACATAAATTAATTTCAAATGCACATACATTTTAGATTAAAATAAATTTTATATTACCATATATATTTAATTAGTTTTAATAATTAAATATTAGACACTTATTTCTGACTACAGAGATTTTGAGCTCACAAGTAGTATTGCTAAGAAAACGTGTTTGCATATCCTGTACAAAAATAATGTTTCTAGCGAAACTTTGAGCTGTAATAATGTTTTCTGTTATTATTCTTATTGACTTAAAAATTATGTTTTGTAACCGAGCAATTATAGATTATTTTTTGAAGGAATACTGTAAAACTTTCATAATAAAATGTATCAATGTTTGTTTTTTTTTTAATGTATCGATCTAATTATCCGTTTAAAAAATCTAATACCAAAAGACACATGCAAGGATTTTTTTTGTGTAAAATCTACTTTTTTTAATGTAAAAATTTTTGTTCTCTTCAATGGAATTAATCATCGAAAAAAAAAACAGTTTTTTTATCATAAAATGCCAAGATTCAAAAATTCCACATTGCTATTGCCACGGCACCATGATATAATAATCGCCATTTTTACCTGGATGTGTGATATATTTTAACCAGTTTTTTCAGTTCCGTTCGCTAAAATGCAATCGTTTATGAAAGAAACTATTGAAAGAAAACAATTAAATCAGTAAAAAAAAAGATTTAAATGGAAAGTGTTGTCTTTACGCTACTCTCCATTTTTTAATGTGGTGGCTTCTGGAAAAATAGTCATCGACATTTGTAGAACCATGCCAAAATTTTAAATATTCAACAATCGTAACAGCATCATTGTCTCTCTTTCATTACACAAAAGAAATATGAAAATTCTGAAGTAGGGATTTTAAAGTTAATAGTTTCATTTAAATTATGTGTTTTAATCAACATACTTTTAACAAGCAGTTGCTGATTGATAAAAATAGTTATAAAACGAAAAAGTATGGCAGATTCTAAAATTAATAAAGGTCATTGCTATTGTAAAATACTCTGATATAATGAGGAAAGAAAATATATTTAAACTGTGATTGAAATATTTCATCTTATTTGTTATTGGTTTCATCTTTCAAATAAATAAAAAATAGTCTTAGTTCATAATACATCGTTAAGTGGACCGATATTGCGGAGGTTAGTTTACATTTACTTTTTTGATTGATAGATGGCAGAACCTGCATTGTTTTCTTTGAAGAGTAGAGAAAACCGAGAAAACAATTTTAATAAAATCATTTCTGGAGCGATAAAAAAAAATTAAGACCTTATAAATTTTTAAAAGGTAATCTATGTTGTTGTTCGATCGAGAAAGAGAGAGATTAATTTGATATAAATATTTTTTTTAAAAAAGTAAGAAGTTATATAATTTTTTAAATATTTAACACAATCAGCTATCACATTTTTACCATAATGAATAATAAATCTTTTTGATTTTTAACTATTATCTCTCCTCGAATCGTTACGTTGCGTCTGAAATTAAGCAAAATTTATAAATGCTCAATACATAATAATGACTTTGTGGTAGGACTCTCAACTCTACAGGGTAGTTTTAACTTTACTTGGCCGCTACTAGAGGGCAGAACTTGTACCAGAATTAATTGAACATTAATGAAAGATCTTGATTGAGAGTCAGTTCAAAAAATCATTTACCAACGATTCCTATTTATTTATTTATTTTTTTTGGCTAATTAACTCCTAAACTTATGAAGTTCATTAGTACTTGTGAACATGTTAATCAATGAAAGACTACAAATTCATTAAATTTTTTTCAGCTTTTCGTCAATCGAAATCTTAAAATTAGGTTTTCAGTTCAATTCACAGGTCGGGAGTAGAATTTACGCGAAAACTAGAGGCCGAAAATAAATCATGATAATTGCTTTTAGAAAAACATAATTGCTCGAAAATAAATGTTGATAATTGTTTTTAGAAAAACATAATTCTTTACAAAACATGGTTATTTCATGTTAAATTGAAAGATTCCATGCGAAATTTCTAATGCAATTTTTTTATGAATGTATATCTTTTTCATTATACATTTTATATAATGATGATATTTGTACATATATTTTTAAAATTTTGTTTCTCTTTCTTCACTAACATTTTACTGACATAATTTCATAATAAATACTGTATGAGTGATTAGATCTAACTTTAATTACAAATTTCGTAAATCATAACTGAAAGAAAGAAATGATAAAAAAGAAGTCCTAATTTGGAACCCTCTTCCACGGAACCTTAGGGCTTCGATAGGACACTTTTTTGAACCACTGCTATTCACAATACTTTTATCTTATCGTAGAAAAAGGTAATCATTCAAATCGAGTATGACGGAAACTTTTTTCATTTCATATTTTGAAAACTACTTTACATGTGTATAGGTTTTTTTTAATGAATTTCATTATCGAATTTATAAACTCTTTGACCTAAATAAAATTCTGCTTTATGCATGCTAAATAGTTGCAGAGTTAAAAAATAAATAAATTTTCTGCTCAAAATTTAAAATTTTTGTTTCTCTTTTCAATATCTATTAGCATGTTTCTTTTATTTCATCTATATTTCCTTTTTCATAAGTTTACAGTGCACAAAAGGAAAAACTGGCGAAAAAGAAAACTTTTTATCTAATGATCAGATTTTTGCCTACTACTAAGAAATCTTAATGGTTCAAAAGTATGTCTTTAATTATAATTATTCATTTATGTATACGATATTTTAAGATATCCGAATAGTTTCGACTACTTTTTTTTAAATATTATTATAAAGTTTTAAGAAAAACTAGTTTATTTTATTATGTATAAAAACTTATAAAATTTGCACAAAAAAAATATTATTTTAAAATGACCATTTATTAGTAAAAATAAGAAATTTTTTTGCTTATACACTAAACACTGTAAAAAAAATTCTATCGCTTAAAACAACAAAAATCTTGGAGGGGTTTATTTAGAAGCCTATCAACTATGTTTTGAACTTTTATCTTAAAAGCTACTACTATATTTACTACTGACTTCGAGATCAATGTATTTAAAAAAACAAAATTTTTAAAAATTTCCTCACTTGTCTTAGCTAAAAAAAAAAAAACATGCATAAAAAATGAAATTCTACTTTTTTTCCCTTTAGTCTGTAGTTTAAAACATGTATGCTATTATCACTAGCACTCATGAAAAAATATTCAATAATTATTTTAAAAATCGATTAAGATATCGTGTTTATGGTGGTGTAAAATCTGAAATAATCTGATTTTGAGATAAACGCATTTAAAAGACTTAAAATCTTTAATCTATCCACTCTTATCACAATGTACAAAAATTGCTATAACTTTGTAAATAAGTAGAATACAAACAAAAGTAAAGTATTTATAGAAAGCTTAGAGTACTGGAATTTTAAATTAATAAAAACTTAATGTTGAAAATGTTTCCTAAAAATGTGTTTTTGCTCTATTCAGATACTTTAAGTTACGAAAAAGAAATAAAAAAAACTTACTTTCTTTCAGCAAACATACCTTTTATCGATTAATTTGATTCTTGATCTACTAATCTATCTATTTGAATTCACTATTAGAATTTTGGTCAATCGAGGGGTGGGGGCAGAACCCCAATATAGGAAATATTGTCTCACTATTTTAGCCGAGACAGTTTTCGAAAATTTAGACTCCCTGGTAATTTTTTTTATACCTATCTATTTAGCCAAGAGCGATTTCGCACACAATTTTGAAACTAATTTTCTTACTAAGATTTAACAACATAACATAAACTAGGTATACAATTTTTTTTTTTTAAATTTATTTTTATTTAAAAAATGATCGCAAAAGTTTAAAATTTCAATGTAAACAAAATATTACATCATTTTTAAACTGCGTAAATGTGCACCGCAAAGTTCGAAATTTGAGCGGAATCGGCCAAATATTTGAGATGAAAAAACGACTCTTTTGAAATTTTACTACTCAGAATTTATTTAACCGATTTCGCTGAAATTTTGCATAACTTAAAGGTAAAACTTAGCTGTATACACCTTACAATTAAAAAAAATTTCTATCCATTATTAAATTAAAAAATTATATTTGTTTGGAAGAATGGCAATTAAATCTCTATATAATGTAATATCAAAACATCTTGCTCCACAAAAAATAAAATATAATATCAAAATCTCTCTGTAATTATTAAAAAAAATTGTTACTTTAAAATTAAAATCTTAAAAATTGCTCATTTTACATTTATTTCTTTATTTGAAATTTGATACAGCAATATTACTTTCCTTTGCATGTATGCATTTCCGAATAAATTATAAACACAAACGTTGAAATTTATTGAGAATATCACATACATAATCTATACACTCCTTTTTAGAGAGAAATAAAAAAAAAGCCCCTAAAAGAAATACCTGTCTATTTGCGTTTGCTTTACGTTTACTATAACGCTAGCTTTGATTTCTTTCAGCCCTATTAAATTTTGACGAAAATTTCGCACTTGCGTTGTGAAATTCGTTGCATTAATTGTTCCAAGAAACTCGTTATTCAAGATAAAACTCGCATTCCATTAATATTGATTATTATCATTATTAATGGAATGCGAGTTTATCACAATCTGAACCCAAAATGGTTGAACTTTTTTACATTCTGATGAATCACAATTGAAAGTTACCGTAACAATCTATGGAACTATTTTCAATGGCTGCTCGTAAAAATCAAAATGGCCTCCAAAATTAGTACAAACCTTACTCTTTAAAATTTTTACAAAAGTATTATTTTCCTCGCTTAGTGACAGTTTGTAAAATAACTGATTAGTGGAATCAGCCACTCATGAATTTCAAGGAACTGACCTTGCGGATCCGTAAACTTATTAAATTAAAATATAAGATTCTTAATTGATTAACTCTAAAAACTTTAATTTAATTCTATTGCATCATTAATCAGCAATAATTAAAATCAAAACCTTCAGGTACCGTAAAATTACATTTAATAGCAGGCAATGTATTCTATGAACTTTAGAATAAAATCTAGAAAACAAAACCCTCTACCATGGATTCCATTTTTCGCATTCTTAAAAAAGCTCAAGTTTAGAATCATTATATAAGTTTGTTAAAAAAAAACTTTTTCAATAGATGTTTTAAAAGTTATAACCGAAATGGAACCCATATTATTCCCGTTGTTTTCAAAATTCTTCGAAAGTATTATTATTCTAATATTCTCTGTGTTGAAAGCTAATTGAATTATCTGCCTCTTTGTAAACAGCCTATTGTCATGCGCTTGGCTGATTAAAAAAAAGGACTGGAATTTTCCAATAAGCTTGATACTTTTTAGGTTTAAGGTGGTGAGCTGACATACCTCTAGGCTACCTAGAAAATACATCATTCATTGCTGAATTAGTCTGATTAATAAGGCAGTTTTCAATTAGCCTATGTTTGTAATGGTAAGTTATAAAAACCTTATTATAGGTTTATAATGAACCTTTATTTCAAACTGATTTGTATAATCAATTGATCTATCTGATCCCCATCAGGCATTCTGTAATAATCCCTTAGTAGTGAAGGTTAAATATAAAAAAGTATACAAAGATCTTTTTACAATTAACTTTATTGCAACCTGCTGGATGTTATCAATTAGCCTATTTCCTATCAGGCAGTTTGCAATAAGTCCAGAGTAGGGAAAGTTAAATATAGAAAGCCTTATTAAAGGTTTATTTCAATAAGCCTAAGCTTGTTCAGCCTGAGTGCTTATTTACTCATTCTCCAATGAACCTTAAAGCATATAGACTGATTGAAATAAGATAAAAACATCAGGCATATATAATCTGAAGTTTTTTCCAGTTAACCTGGCTCCAAAATTTTAAAATAGCCGGAGTTTTCAATAAGCCTATAACGTATGCACTTCAGGATAATATATGAAGTGAAACCTTGTATCTCGCCTAGAACTTGAGCATATTATTTCATACTAAGAAGATGGTTTTCTCAGGTAAAATTTGCATTACATAATCATTGACTTTTTCACAATCCGAGTCAATAGTTGAAGCATAAACTTAAACCCATTGTGGTGTTTCCGCCGCCAAACGCGTTATATACATGTCTTTCACGCACTATTATACCTTTCAGTGATCGCACAAACCTGAATGCAGCAAAAAAATATTCCATCTGAAAAATATCACGCCTTTGGATCATCAATTTCGTTCGATAAGCTGATAATCGTCGATTATACAAGTTGCTGTCCCCCTTAAAAACTGTATTCTCAAAGTAAACCCAAAGACGATTACGAATTGCTGAATAACATGAAAAGCCAGATGGCATAGTTGGCATGGTCCACCCCCTTTATATCTTTTCATGGACACAAAATTTTCCGTGGTTAACTTAATCCTCGGTTGAACGTCTCTTTTATTTTTAAGTTGACAGCCGTGGTTAACCGCCATAACACGAATGCATTTTAGAGACTGAGTTATGAAAAAAAGAGGGCAGTGAAAATGTATATCAATCCCCAAGGGATCCCCCCCCCCCTTCCATCATCACGCGGTTTCGGAAGTTGGAAAAAGGTCTTAATACATCCCCAAGTCCGAAAATCGGGCGTAGCGAATCTATTCAGAGTCATACTGGGGCTTTTCTTGATTTTTTTAGGGGATGCTGTTTTCTCACGGATCTTTCCAATTTATTCGAAACACCCCTGCCACCATTAAGCAGGATATTGTATGTGATCGCTGTGATTGTTGTTTATAACGCTATAAACTTTCAGCACCAAGAGAAAAAAAAATAGAATTAATTTTTGTAACTTAACATTCAAATGAACCAGTGAATTTAATGAAATGAACATGGGATTTTCATGTAACAACTATAATTGTTAATCAACTACTAAAAGTTTCATTTTATTATGTACTTGATATCCGAGATTCAAAATCTGGTAACTCCATCTTTTTTATGAAAAAATTAAATTTATTATTGTTTTAAGTTTTCAATTATCCGTTTAACTATTTTTTTTTATTATTATTTAAACGATTGAAAACTCCTCACGCACCACAAAGTATAGCACGAGGCTTACAGAAGTAAATAGAAAATAAACAAGAAAATGTAAAATTTTCATACTTTTGACCAGTTCTGAAAAAACAGGAGGCCAACAAATAGAAAGACGCCTCAAATCAGTCCTTAATTTAGTCGGGCCCTCGCATACAGTTTGCAATGAAGAAGAATGTGCTCAGCATCGCCGCAAGCACAAAGTCCATTGGTTACCAGATGGAAACGAAATAAATATCTCTTAAAATTTCCATGGTTTGGTTTTCCATTTCAATATTAGCACTTTTTTTTAGATTTTCAGTAGTATTTTTATCATATATAAAGTTGGTGGGTATACTTAGTAGGGATTGTGATTTCACATTCGCTTTATTTCTCTAATTTTGTTGAGGATTTTGAGATAGAAGTTGTAGGGAAGTTTTTCGTTATTTAGAATTTTAAGAAATCGAGGTTTTTAGCAAGTTTTTCATTGTTTAGCATTCTGTGAAACACTAGTTGTTAGCTGGTTTTTTATTGTTTAGGATTATGGGAAACAAAAGCTGTTAGCAGCTACGCTTCCGTTGCGATATATATTTTTGATTTCTTGATGAATATAGATGAATACTTATCATTATTTTTACCATTGAAAATTTCACTAGCACTGACAGAAATTTTAAATTATATATTTTTTATTTAAAAATTGATATTTTAATTCTTATTATTTTGTTTTTAATAAAGATTGGGAAAAATTTTCATTCCCACAAAATTTTGGTTCTAAATTTTATAATTTTTACAAGATATTGTCAGATAACAATTTATAACTCAGAGGAAGCCTGGATTCCTTATTTTTAAAAATTTATTTTAATAAATTGAAATAAATATGTATACTAAAAATAACGAAATTAAATCAACTATGTTCAAAATCTAGTTCCCTATATTAAACTAAAAGTAACCTGTTCTTTTTGCTTTTATTTGTTTTCATTATTGTTTTTTTGACAAGATCACAAATTTCCTTTATAAGAAAAAAGTATAATATTTGATTCATAGTAAATTAATATTTCATTGTAGAAAACAAAATATCGTAGTAACAAAAATACCATACTGGTTGAATATAAATTAATGTTACGTATATTCTTAAAAAAATTGTTTATATTTGATAACTTTTCAAGTTAACGCATGTTCTTAAAAATTTGTAAAATCTGGTTTATCGTGTTACTTCACTTCGTTTGTCAGCAATTTGTTTTGATTCAACTGTTAAAATTTTTTAGATCGTGTTGAACTATAAAGTCGTTCAAATTTGTTGCTACAAATTTGTCGTTCAAATTTGGTGCAAAATTGAACCATAATATCGTAATTCTTAAACTTAATTTTACGAAATTATGGTCTAACGTGAAAGAAAATATGGTCCAATTTTACACCTAATTAATGATTCAGCGTATTTAGATCGAAGTGTGGATTAGAATTGAACCGATTTTTTTGAGAGTGTAAATAATCGATGAATCTTATTTTTAAATCAGTGGTAAATGTTATTTTTTAATGTGAAATACGACATGTTAAACAACATACACGAATATATATTGAATGTAGTATATTCGTGCTCAATAGTTCAACACACATAATGTATCAAAATTTAATATACGTTGAACCATAACATCGCTCAAGTCGCAGCAACCATTATATGGTGTTAAATTGAACTATATTATAGTACTCCTTAAACTTGATTATACGATAATGTGGCTTAACTTGAAAGAAAATATTATTCAGTTTAGCATACTAATTAAAACTGCTGCAAATTTACCTTGTGTTTCGGTTCAAAATATTGACAATATAGTTCAACATTAAACCGATTTTTTTAAAGTCAATATTTACAAATTTTACAAATGTAGCACATTAAACCCTTAACATCACAATGTGGTCAATAGTATAAGCGATATCTCTAATTGTATAGGCCATACAGGCCCTATACAATCAGATCAAATAGAGATAAAGGCTAATAACATTGCATATCGTACACTTATTCAATAAACGAGATCAAATCGTTTATATGTCCTCACCCTATCCCCTTTTTGCACCCATTCTTCCCACCCTAAACCATAACCGACCCGTTGCCAGTGCTTCAGTTATGTCCACGGATTGAAGGGGGGGTAGCAATAAGCGATACAAAATAAATCCCCTTCTGAAAACCAGGTCCTTTTGTGTGCCGGGGCGTCCCCATATTTATTTAACTCCTGCGGCCGCTGACAAATTGGGGCAGCCGCCTGTTCCGTAGCCAAAGTACTAGGTATTAACGATGGCTGAGATTTTCTAAAAGGAGATACCGCGACTGGGACTGACGGCTTAGGCCCATTGATTGAGCTGTTAGTGCACTCTCTCATATATCATTGCCCGGCCGACGCCCGATGCTGGTTGGAATATACATCGCTCTTTCTTGGCGATTAATCATTTTGGCTTAGGATGCAGATCGGAGGGTGGGTTGGTAGATTCTTTGGGCCGAAAGCGTGGATTTGATGGGGTTTGTTTATTCGTATGATTATTTTTTCGGATAAAAATACCCTCTTATGCATGTAATTAGCATTCAAATACAATTTTTTTCTTCTTTATATTAACAGATACTTATAGTGATTATTTACGTAAACTACTAAACGTAACTTCTGTATTAACTTCTGCATATAGTGTGTATAAAACATTATAATGAACCGAATAAAATTCGAGACAAAATATTTTAACATTCTGTGTTTAGTCGTAGTTGCAAGTTTTAGACCTCATATAAAGAATTAAAAAAAAAAATTAAAAAAAAAACTTAAATAATGAAACAAATTCAAATAATGAAAAGAACTCAAAAAATGCCATATAAACATACATACTGCAGTTCCGTACTCATGAAGAGCCTTCTTCAGTATCGAAACACAGACGAAGAGATGTGGAAGAAGATTTTAAGCTAATTATACTAAGGAAGAAAGAAAGAAAAGAAGGTTGTCCATCGGAGTAGAGAGAACAAGTTTGAAAAGTCAAACAAAAGGAAGATAGAAAGCAAGTGTACTATGTAGGTGTAGCAGGTGATATACTAGAATATACTAGAAAATCTGAAATGATTCTCATTAATCTATATTAATGGCTTTGAATTGTGAAATAGTGTTAAATAACTTCAGAAAAAAAAAATCTTGAATCTATGTTTAGGAGTCTAGTTGTGTGGGGAATATTGAGATTGTTTAATATCCTGATTTTGTCATGTTCTTTTAGTCAAAGTTATACATTAATAAACAGACGTTTAGATTGTCAAATATACCAAGAAATTTTGCAAGTATCCCTGCTATTATTATCAGCAATAGAGTCCTTAAAATGGGCGAAATTGATTTTTTTAGCTAGAAAGAAAACGACTTAAAGCTCAAATTTACTCCTGACTCTAGGATAATAAAGTAAAACGAAAGTTCGAATTCGGCAGTTCTTTGAATTAAGTGATTAATTTCTTATAGATAGAGTTATGAAGGACAGAGAGAAGGTCAACATTGATTCTTGGAAGTGTTTTTATGCCACCAAAGAAAAATAAATTTTTAACAAAAATCTCCACAAGTTAAATATTTTACGCTTGAGGGCAAGGTATAATTTTAAATCATTTATACAAATTTTGCAGCTAAGAGTTATCTGGGCTTTAGAACGATCAGATAACTTAGATATTTTACAAGCTATTAAACCTTTTTAAAACCTTTTACAGTAGGTAAAAATTAATGAAACATTCTCAATTTTCATATGCAGTGTTGGAGTAATATTTTAAATATTCTTAAAAAAAATTAAAGCACAAACACTTTTCATTTCCAAAAAACAATGGCTTTTTTTCATATTGAAGCTATGCGCCATTTTCAAATTTAGTATGTAGGATGCTGACTTAAGACAAGCTTAAATTGACCAACTAGTCATCAATAACTATTGCAAACTCACAGCAGATTATTATTTATTAAAAAAGTATATATTTGCAAAAAACCGTTATTTCATTTGACGATAGAGTGTTCGAAAAGCAGCCTTAAATATTTTAAGTTAGGGAGATTATAAGAACAAATTTCAACCATTGAAGAGATTATTAGAACAAATTTTTGAATGCTAGTGGAAATTTAGCGTGCAAAAAGCAGTTGTTGAGTTTTGATTAGGCAATGGAATCTTAAACACTTAGAAATTCATAACAATTACGAGTAATAAGAACGTCTAAGAAGTTATAGCACAAAAGTAATCCTATATTTACTGGGATATTTCAGATATTCGATTTATTTCGTCTACAACTGTCCAAGAAATGCAATCCTACTTTTATTATTATTCTTAAGATGATAACAATATCTGTCCTTTAAACCAATACTTCAAAGTAGAACAGATTGTAGTAATCCTTACTGTGGAATCCTCCGACAATAGATTGACCATTTGGATGAAGTGCTTGTACCTTTGATGTACCTGTAGCACAAACTGAAAGCAAAAATTTAAAAATAGGTGCAATTCCACACAACACTACTATTGGCTCTAAACATTAGAAAAATCAAAAATCATGGATTAAAATTTTTCGAGAACTAATTTAAAATATAAAATACCGGAAAATTTGCAGACTTACTTAGACATGCAGTAACAGCTGAAACATAAATTATGACTCATTAGGACATGAAATTTCATTCGTTTGTGGTTATTTTATGAGTTGCTTCAATTATTTTCTATCATGTATTTTACGCTTTTTTATATTTCCATGTGTTGCTACGTAGCTTCATTTATTTCCGACAGTTTCCTCTTGCAAATTTACGTCAGAAATTTACGATCAACATAAATAAGCGATCTAAATTTACATAATCAATTCAGTTAATTATAGTTAATCATGCATAAGTTTCGCTCATTTAAAATACAGACGTCGTAATGTTTGTGCCCTGCAGTGGACTGATCGTAAAGACAAGGTTCCCAGTAGAGCACCGAAGTCAAGCATCACTGACTGCGGTCAGTAATTGGGTGGCTGACCACTTTAATCATCCTACGTAGGGACAGAGGGTGCGTGGTATTGGTCCTCGTTAAACTGTTCTACCGTAAAGTGCTCGATTCACGCTGGTCGTCGGGCTACCAAAGCAGGGGAGACATCCCCTCTGCAGAGGATCAAAATTGCAATGACATGTCTTCGGATCATCCTCAGGGATGTTTCCCTGACAGTCACCAATCGCCCATTGTGCAGTTCTAGTGTGACGTAAAAAAAAGGTCTGCAAAACCTATTATTATGTTTGTAAAAAAAAAATTTCCAGAAAAGGTAGTTCTAGAGCACGTATATTACGCAATTCTGAAAGCTTATACGTAAGACTAAAATTGAGCCCAAGCAAAGAAAATCTTTGCTTACAATATACATTTATCTCTATTAACAAAGGGTTTAAAAGAAACATAGCTACATGCAGTTCATGATCATCATAAAGAATTATTATAGAAATACATTAGATTTATCTACCGGAAGCTAAACCAAAGCTTGGTACTAGTCGATCGTAGTCTGATTTTGGATTTGTTTAATAGTTAACATCGCATTAGCCCTACTCTAACATGCTAATTACGATGGTATGATGTCCATTTTGAATGATGATCCGCTTACGAATAATGCACTGCATTATTTAGTTTAGAGGGTAGATAGTAGTAGGAATCACCCGGTTTCGCCATGAAGATCTCCGATCTCCTAACCATATGTGGACTTTTACGGCCATAAAATCAGCAGAGACATTACACTAGGATTTGATCATAAAAAATGCAAACTGATTCAGCACTCAGTGTTTAACACAAAGAAACGAACCTCGATCCAAACCGATGCAAGCAAAAACTCTACCTACCGCAATGATTATACCAAATTTAGGTACAACCAAAAAACTAAAAGCAGTACATTTCGAACGAAAAATTAAGTACCATCAATCTTAAATTTATATAAAAGAAAATAAATTATATAAATCATTAACCATTACACGATTAAATTATACAGACACAGATTTGAAATATTAGTACAACCAGTACTGACACTTGCTGCAAAAGACGATGATTCCAGAGGTAAAGGGGGGATTTATGTGGATGGAGGAGGGCTAATGAAAGCACAAACCGTGTAATGTTGTTGAGAAAGAGGGGAGTAATCACAAATACTTCTGGGGGTTTTCACTTTTCCCATGACGTAGACAATTATTATGAGTATTGTGAGTGTAATTTGCGGTTGTCGCAGAGAATTAAATTCATTTATTTGTTCCAACTGTAGAGACGCGAGATTTTATAAATGGCTTTTGGTTGCAGAAAAGCGGTTAAATAAGCGGGCAATGCGGGGGAGCAATTACATTACACAAGGGATGTCCCCATTCGCTCGTTTGTTGTGGAACGAAACAGCAGTGCTTGATTTGAGAGCGTTTCGCTGGTGATTTATTGTTTCACGTTCGCTTCAGTAAACGGTTCCGGTAAGAAAAAAAAAGAACGTTTCCTTTTAGCGTCGTTTTATTCGAATACGATAAAGGAGTTGTTTTACATGCATAGCTAATTGCTTAGTTACGAAGCTTATGATGAAGCTGCATTTCGCAGAGGGAGCTGTGAATGATATTTAACTGCTAATGTATAATAATTAATTTTGATTTATTGTCTTATATATTGATTAGGTAATATTCTTAGGGTATTTTTTGATTGAAGATATAGAGCTTCTGTAGTGCGTAGCACAAGTCAACATTTTTGAGGGTTTTATCTTTGATGGACCAACATAATCATAGTGGTAACCATTAGATGAATCCATCATATGCCATCTTATTTTTTTATGGTAACCAACATAAATGACCATTATTTCAAAATAGAAATTCCGGACTACTCTTTAATGATCCAACGTAACGTGTTTTGATGATTGGATTGTGTTAGACCATCAGAAATATTTCCGACACTTCTTGGAAATCATTTGTTGGAACATGATATCTTCCTTTCCCGATTTCATCAGACATCTGATGGTATGAAAGGCTATAGGAAAAACCAAAGTCGTCGGATAACCAATGTTATTTCATTGAAAACTTTTTTTAAAAGCGGATATAAACTTATGATCGAAAGTAGTGCACCCCAAAAAAATGTACTTTTTTGTTAGTGATATAATAAAAAAAAGTTATCTAATACTGATAGACCATAGCTATCACAAAAGAAATAATACAATCATTCCAGTTATGACGTGCCTATCAGAGGAGAAAAAACGTGATATAGCATTATTTGTAATAAACATATGTGACAGTGTTTGAAGCGTTAATTAACACAAAGCCAATAAGTGCAGTAATTTCTTGTTATACCACTTCAAAAAAAAAAAAAAAAAGCAACCACCGTGCTGACGTAAAATATCCTAAGTGGAAAGCGGATCACGGGTTAGAATACCCTTGCCATCGCACTAACCATGAGAGGTTTTCGTGGTTTTCCTCTCCATATAATGCAAATGCGGGTCGGTACCATCAAAAATTCCCCCATGAAGGCTAGTTTGTCAAAATTCTTGATCCAAGAATTTTCTAGTCTTATGAGTTGGGTTCAAAAGTACAAGGCTACGGATCTATTGATAGTCAAACTTAGAATTGGGTCAGCTGTTCAACGCCGATATAAAATAAAAATAAAGTTTAAGAATTTGAAATTTGTAAAAAAAAAAAAAAAAAAGTGAACAATTAACTATTACTATAAAATATTTGGTATTAAAATGTTTTAACGTTAGAAATTATTAAATTTTAAAGCCTTGAATTTGAAATGCCGTTTAAATCAATAAAAATAAACATATTTTTTTTACATTACCGCTGACGATGAAATATAATATTTCTTCAATTTTCGCTACCTTGTGATAGCCTGCATATTTTTCTTTAGATCGCTTTAATTCTGCTAATTAATGCTTGAGAATTTAGAGAGCTTTAAGAGTATTTAAGTTTTTTAATGGTTTCGTCAGCGGTCTATTTCCATATTCCTTTCTTTCTTTCTTTCTTTTCAATTTAATATATTGTAAAAATGTTTTTTTTTTCTATAGTGCGCGTAATCTATAACAATGGTTTTCATCAATAAAATTTTGTATTTTCGATACTGTTCCCAGAACAACAAAACACCGTTAAGAGGTGATTGTTTTCAGCCACACCTTGAAAATTAGTAAATAGCTGAAAAAAACACAATCCAAATCGGTACTCCCATTCTCAAGTTATTGGCGAACATGCATCCAGACAAATTTTCGCTCTTATATGTATAGAGAGAAGGACAATACAATTAAAAACCACTAAATACAACTTAAAACCAAGAGTTTTTGCCTCATTTAATTTAATTGCATTTTCAACTAATCATTTGAAACTTAATTGCAACTCGAAAACAAAATGTTTGTATCGATATCGTTTTATAACTTTAGTAAAGTTAATGAAATCAACAAAAAGCAATAATCCGAGCATCATTATTCAGTTTATTAAACCAATCTGCAAACACCACAGATTACAAATTAATAAAATAATATGCTATTTAATATTCATTCATTAACAACGCAATATAGGCAGGATATTAGCAATGGTAATGTTTCAATTTGTTAGATTAATTGTTTAGGAAGACTGAATGTTATTAATGGATGTATCCATAGGTAGTTAAGTTAGAATTGCACTATTGATTCGATTATAGTTTAGGACATTGAATTATCATAAATTGCTGAACTATTCTAGTCATGCAACAATCCAATTTATAGTGATTATCTAGTTGTAGTTTCGTGTAATCAATAAGCTTTTAAATGAGAGAGCAATTCTACGCCAATTTCAAAGATATTTAACAGAAATGTCTAGTCAGTTTTTATATCATTGCTGTTAATCATTTTAAACTGTCAGTAAACACACACTTAAGGCTGTTTTTATAAGGCTTCGACGTCAAATGAAATTATGCTTTTTTATGAATAGTATGCTTTTTTTTTATGAAAGCAGTGACTTTGCAACAGTTACTCAAGATTGTTAGGTCAAGTTTAGCCAATCTATAGCAATTGCTCTCTATGCTTACTCTGAAAATTTGCTCAAAACGTCAATAGGGAGAAAAGCCACAGTTTAGAGAAATTGAAAAGTGTTTATTGGCTGATTTTTTAATATTTTAAAACTTACTTCAGCTCTGTATTATCTGAACTCATGAAGGAACTGAAAAAAATAGAGAATAAGGCAGTGATTTTGATAATTCTCATTCAGGTTGAAAGATTTTGCCAAATTGACCATTTTTAGAAAAGTTTAATAATTTTTAAAATAATTTATTTGTTTGTTTTAAAAACCAACTTATTCTTCATGGTAAGAAAATAGTTTCGCTAATATATATAGTTTAAAAATATAGCTTCGTTATTGTAGCATAGGGGAGAGTGGGGTCAATTGTAACAGGGTACAATTGTAACAGAGCAAAAATTTCGAGTGTCGGGTTCTAGATTTGGTTCCTAGGTGACGCACAAGGTGTATTTAATAAATCTACATGTACACCCCTGATGGCAACCATTTTTATGTACTTTTGAAGGAGTTACATCACAAAAGATATTTTCACGCCACGCAAGTACTTTTTTTTGGTATTAGAATATTATATTGTAACAAAGTAATTTTGTTTAAACAAATAAAAATTAGTAACCGAATATGTAAGTGGACACTTTAATTAACATTTCAATAAAAAAAAATTAGTTTTGCTAATTAACTAGCATTGTTTTTAACAAATGAAGCTGAAATGGCGTCTTGGGGAC
>NC_092209.1:40616257-40638641 GCF_043381705.1 Parasteatoda tepidariorum | reverse complement strand
CTGTCGACGAAATGACCCTGTCGACGAAATGACCCTGTCGACGAAATGACTTGTCGACGAAATGACCCTGTCGACGAAATGACTTGTCGACGAAATGACCCTGTCGACGAAATGGCCTGTCGACGAAACAACCCTGTCGAGGAAACGGCCTGTCGACGAAATGACCTAGTCGATGAAATGGCCTGTCGATGAAGTGGTGTCGATGAAACGGCCTGTCGATGAAGTGATTGTCGATGAAATGAACCAGACCCCATGGATTGATGGAAGTTTGTTGGCATATCAAAAATCATGAACGCAGAATGGAAAATGTTGGATGATGGTTACCATAAAATGTTGTTGAACCATTATAAATCTCACAGAAACCAACAACCATCAAAATGTTTTGATGGAGCCATCAAGAATTTTGACTCGAGGAGGCATTAATAATTTAGTAAATGTTTGGATTGTCTTTTAAAATATGAGTTTATTCTTAAATAAAGATAATTAGTAATCATTTGTTGGTGAGTAAGTTCTCTTATCAAGATGGAGGATAGATAAGTAATGAAGTTAAACTTATTAAAAGTTATTCATAATGGAACAAATTAAATTATACATAATTAAAAAATAGATATAACTAAACAGCGCCAGTGGCTAATATAATAAACATTAAATTAGAAGATTACTCATAATAAAATAAACGTATTTTATAAAATTACTCATGATAAACTTAACAAATATCCCTAGCAAATCAAAACATTTACACGAAAAAATATTTTTTTTTTTTCGTACATATATTTAAGCAGATTAGAAAGTTTGGTCTCTTACTTAATTTGATCTGAGAGCCCTAAAATTGTTTTTGCATTGAAAATCTTTTTATTAATTTTATTCTTTTTATTTTCACTTATTTATGTAATTCCACTAAGTGCATTTCCAATCGAGCTCTTAAATGATGAATATACAACTAAAAAGTTACAAAATTCGCCTCAGGAATTGCAATAATCCTTACTCTCTAAAGCCTTCACATTAAGTCTTTTTGGATTTATTCCACGGCGTTTATGTATATAATAGAACTCAAGCACATAGTTTGAGACAAGATATAAACACTCTTGAGTCCGTTTTTCATTCATCGTTCTCATAATTTGTAGTTTTACTTTACTAACATTTAAAAAAAAATCATACTACAATACAAGACTAAATATTGTGATTTTGAGGGCGCGAGTAAGTTTCCTCTATTCTTTGCCTTTTTTCCCCCTACCTCTATAACCTTAAATCAGAATTAACATCCACATGTTATAAATTCACCCTAAACCAAATGATCGTAGTGCAGCAGGGAGGGAGGGGGCATTTTATCCTTTCAGTTTTCTTTATACTACCCAAACATCATTTTAGGGTCGATGTAATGGCCCGTTTCACCCCCTCCTTACACTTCCATGCAAAATTTAACAATTCAGTGACATTTAATGTTGGCTCGAATTTCCTTGAAAAAGACGCTTGTGGCTTTATTTGGCGACTTTACGAAGTCGGTAGAAAAATTTCTTTTTTTTATAAAATGTGCAATTTTGTATTAAATAAAAGACTATTTCTATGCCTTATAGTGCCATGTTTATTCCTTATATTGTTTCTATTTTTATTTATATTAAAAATGGTAATAATGAGGAAGTCACGTGAGAAAATCTTAATTTTATGTTCAATCCCCGGCTTGGACATTTTAAGATAATGTCCAACTGTCAAATATGGTAAATTTGAAGAAAACTAAAAATAAAGGTTTATTGTCAAGAATTGTATTTCATTTTAAGTTTGAATCTTTTGTCAATATTGTGTTAATTAAATACGCAAAGTTTCGCTTTTTTAATTAATACGGGGGAAAATCTAAATGAAACTTTAGTAAGAGCATTTTGCAAGCTAGAGCGTTTTACTCTTAATTGACAAATTCCAAGGAACTTGCACCAGAATATTTAACATTGACCACCATTACAGATAAGCTATTTTAGTGCTTCAATAATTTACACTCAGTTATGTTGGCGATTCAATTTATTATAAGAAGACATTTTAGAATCTGAAAGAATCCTACCTAAATATAAAATATATTTTAAATTATGTGTCACAATTTCAAAAATACACAACTTTGAAAATATACATTATGTTCTTAAAATGTCTTCGTTGTTCAAGTCTCTCTACATAAGTGACTCATAAGTGCCGCTGGTACTCTTTATTAAGGCTTTTTATTTTTAAAAATTTTGCTACAAATGTTAAGATTTATATCTACCAACATGGAATATCTTTATCTTTTTATTTATTTACCTATTTTACTACTTTTGACCGACATCTATTTGAACGTGAAATAAAGAAAGAAAGATCACGTGAGGAAAATATTAATTTTCTTTTACAATGGATAAAACTCAAATTTACAATTACTTTCGAACGAAATGAAAATTGGAATAGGAGTTCACAAATAAAAACGGCCCTTACTGCAGGTCAAATTTTAACACTGTAGTTGCATTTCAATGGGCTACAGATTGACTAAAAGTAAATTTTCATACAAGTTTAACAGCTATAATTTTCGGACTAATTGTCAAATCTTAATTTTTATTTTTATTTTGTCATATTCTATGTATTTTTTTCTACATATCTGAGTAATTTCTAGTTTCTAAGCGTTATAGATTTTAAGAAGAAAAAAAAGTAGCAATTTATAAACTAAAAAAATGAGAAAGAAATCACAAAAAGGCACTAAAAATTGCAATAACTAGAAAACAAATTGAAATTTCAGGGGGGAAAAAACTCTGTGTTAAGTTTATAAACAAATATGGCCCTTTCATCATACCAAATTGCAAAGCTGTAGTAGCATCACTGCGGCCCATAGATCAGCCAGTACAGTAATTTTTCTTACAAGTTTAACAATTAACAAATTGCAACTCTGTAGTAGCATCCACTGCGGCCTATAGATCAGCCCGTATGGTATTTTTCTTACAAGTTTAACACTTAATAATCATCGAACTCATTATGAAATTTTAATTTTTTTTCCATTTTACTTACTCCCAGCACATTTTTCAACTCATCTTCGTAATTTATAGTTTTTAACTCGTATAATTTTTGCGCAGCTAAAGAAAATGTAACGTTATGTTGAACTGCCCCAACGATAATTCAGCATTTTAGATTTAAAAAAATTTATTTATCCCAATTTGTTTATTAATGCTGACAACATTTATGATGCCAAATTTTGCATAAAGTCGCCAACACTTTCAAAGCAACCCTTATTAGCCCCACTTTCTGTATTAATAATTGTTTTCTATTCAACAGAAAAGCTGCTTGTAGATTTTATGTGTCTATAAATCCTTAATTTTGATTGTGTTAAATGATTCAGAATGACGGCAGCTGCTGGTATAACTTTATTATACCTCCACTGCAAATATAAAGATATCAAAATACACCAGGGTTCGAAACTGAATATGTTTATCCACACCTTCAGCTGGGCAAAATAATTCATAAAACACCCTCTTTTTTATTGACATCCCTTTCCCCCTCCTTATTATGTACTAAACAATCATTATAAAATTCTTTTTATGGAGTTGTAGTAAAATGTAAGATAATTGTTAAAACGATATTCAAAATTTTGTTCGAAGTAGATTTTTTGGTTTTAGGATCAAATTAATAATAAATGCGCAATTAAGAAAAAAGGCATATTTTAAATTGCCTGAATCGGGATTGAGATTCATTTAAATAAAAATAATTAATTTAGTATATTACCTAAAATTAATTTAGTTTTTTTTTGTTTGTTTTTTTTTGCTCGAAGGTGCGTGGGGATTTCCAAACTTTTGCCTACTGTAAAGAAATAGCCATAAACTTGAACTTCCTTACTTTTATATGACTGAATTTAAAAATTCGGCGTTTATAAATTCAAATAAACTGGCCGAAAGGTGATCAAATGAACGTATAATGCATTAGAGAAAATAGCACCACAGTGTAGGCATATCTTGTTGGCCCTACGCGAACCTTTACTGTTATCCACATTTGCGTAAACAAAGCGGTATTTTTTTCCTATTTTTTGAAGTTATCAACAGATGGCGCACAATTCATGTGTGGGATAATAGCTTCCCATCTACATTTAAAAAATGAATTTGGGGGAAAGTATACTTCCCTCGACCATGTAAGTATTTAAAATATCCGTTTGAAGATAATAAAAGATTAATAAAACAAAACTAATTAATAAAAGAAAATTGCTTAGTAAAACGGAAAAATCGTTGAAGGACTTCATTTTTGACTTAACTTAAAATTTGCGTTTAAGAAAACAAGCATGGTTTAATTGCCCGCGTGAAAAATGGACTAAACTTAAGAAAATGCCCATTTGAGAGATTATAACACAGTTTGAAAAATCAACATAGCTCAAAATGTGTGTTAAAGAAAATAGGCATAAATAAAAATACACGTTTGAGTGAATAGATGCCGCTCAAAATGCGTATTGAGGAAGTAGAGGGGATACAAAAGGGAGTAGACCTTAAAATTTTGTTTCTAAAGCAATTGATATAACTTAAAATACACGTTTGAAAAACGGAACATACCTCAAAATGAAGAATTAAAAAAATAAATAAAAAAAAACAGAAAAATCTATTTAAGAATACAAACGTAGCATTTCTCAGACATAGAAAAATTTAAAAAATGGGACATACCTCAAAATGAAGAATTAAAAAAAAAAAAAAAACAGAAAAATTTATTTAAGAATACAAACTTCTCAGACATAGAAAAATTTGAAAAACGAAACATACCTCAAAATGAAGAATTAAAAAAAAAAAACAGAAAAATCTATTTAAGAATACAAACGTAGCATTTCTCAGATATAGAAAAATTTGAAAAACGAAACATACCTCAAAATGAAGAATTAAAAAAAAAAAACAGAAAAANAAAAAAAAAAAAAAAAAAAAAAAAAAAAAAAAAAAAAAATAAATAAAAAAAAAACAGAAAAATCTACATAAGAATACAAACGTAGCATTCCTCAGACATAGAAAAATTCTCATAGCTCAAAAATGCCAGTAATAAAATATTAGCATTGCTCTATTGGCGATTGAAAAAAAAATGGGCGTTGCTCACTATACGTATCTAAAAATGTCACAGCTTGAATTGCGAGCTCAAAAAATGAATGTAATTTTATCATACATGTAAAAATATTAATGCAATTTAAGGAGATATTGCATTTTACAGGTATGTAAAAAATGTGAAAAGTTTAATGAGTGTTAAAGAAAATAAGAATCACTATATGCACGCTTGAGAAAAAGGTAAATGCATGTCTTTCTTATAACCGGCGTTGAACAGCTGACCCAATGCTGTTAACGACTATCAATTTTCAACTCCGAAAGCCATTTAATTTTGAACCCAAACCAGAAGACAAGGGAACTCTTGAATTAAATATTGGGACAAACTAGCTTTCGTGGAGGGCTTTTAAATGCTACTAACCCGCATTTACGTTACATGGTGAGAAAAACCACGAAAACCTCCCACGGTTAGCCAGGTGGCAAGTGGATTCTTCTAACCCATTTGCCACTGAGAATATTTTAAGTCAGCACAGTGGTCTGTGCGCGGTAGGAGTTCACTTCATATCAACCAACCACTACTAAGAACTCGAACCTGGGTCACCTCATTAGGAGGTGACCCAGGTTCGAAGTGACCAGGTATCCCCTGAGTCACCGCAGCTCACTAATTCTTTTAAAATACAATGATCATAAGAGCAATTTAAGATACCGAATTAAATTCTATGTCTATTATCTGAAATTGTCTATAATTTTAATTGAGAGTTTTAAGCTATTTCAATTTTTTTCAATCGCACATTTTAAGCCGTATTTTCTGAGCTCAGTCAGTGAAAGCTTTCTCAACAGCGGCATGTTTTATTTTGTTTTATAACCGTCGTTGAACAGCAGACCCAATTGTTTGGGTTTACGACAATTAAGGTTCAACTCCGTAGCCTTTTAATTTTGAACCTTAACCAGAAGACAAGGGAACTCCTGGATCAAGTATTGGGAGAAATTTGCCTTCGTGGAGGACTTTTTGAATGAACCAACCCGCATTCGCGTTACATGGAGAGAAAAACCAGAAAAACTTCCCACAGTTAGCCTTACCGCAAGGGGACTCTAACCCATGATCCGTCTACCACTGGGGATATTTTAGGCCAGCACTGTGACGGAATTCGTATCGACCAGCCATCGCTGGGATTCGAACCAGATTCGCCTCATTGGAAAGCGAACGTTCTTTCCCCTGAAGCATCACGACTCTAACCTCGGCATGTTTGAAGAACAATTAGCTGAGCTCGAAATGCGAATATAAGAAAATGTGGCTTGAAATGTGTGCTTGAAAAAAATTGACAAATCTGAAAACGCTCTATTAAAATAATAGACTAAGTTATTTTAGGAAAATAGACGTAGAATTTCATTCCTTTTCTTATTATTCTTATGATTGTTATATTTTGGAAGAATTAGTGAATAATGTAATTCATATTTTAAAAAAAATCGAATTTTCTTATTCACAAGGTTTAAGTGACTTCTAAATAGGTGATTGAGGTAGGTATTATAAATTTTGGTTCATTGTGCAGCATTGACAAAGCGCATTTTAAGCCATGTATCGAATATTTATCTTAATTTTAATTTGCATCAAAATGAAAAGATTTGTATTTACTTCTTTATTTTAATTCAACTTTGATTTATATCTTTTTTGCGTTAACTATGCTCGATAATGATGTGAGAAAAAATGCAGCAAAAATTTAAAAAAATTATTTCATTTCTTAAAAGCATTTAATTTTCTTGCAAAGTATTGCGCATTCGAATGATACTCTAAAGTTTGTTTTAAAAAAATTTTAAAAAAGCACCAAGAAAGTAAAAACTAAAAACTAAACCTAAAACCAAGGAGAGAGAGAGAGAGAGAGTTAGTACAAGCACAATTAACTGATTGTCTAGCATATTTTTTATTATGAGCAACGAATATTTACTTTTTGGTTGTATGTACTTGAATTTAAGAGTCTCTTTCAAACTTGCAGGCCCTAGACATAGACATTGGGTAAATCTGTCCCATCGAAGAGCTCTCCTTAAGAACTCTTTTTTTTTCCAAAAGAAAAAAGCAATTTTTTTAAGGAAAAAATTTTAAAAAAGACATATTTTAATGTTTATTTTTTAAAAAAGTACAAGTATTAAAAACATAACTGCGTTTTTGAATAAGTTTTATCATTTTTCAAAATCTCTTAGTGGTAAAGGTTAACGTTGTAACCGGTTTCTTTTGACTGCTTTTTCTCAAAATTCAAACCTATTAAAACACTTATTCTAGAAATACTACAGAAACCAACTTGAATTTCAGAACTTATATTCCTCGTACTATTTAAATCGAATTAAAAAGAGCTTTTGTCTTAATATTATTTCGAAAACTTTTGCTTATAATAATTGTCTTACCTTTTGTTTTTATTTTTTTCCAGGAATCCTTGCACCATATCAAATGTTTTATTTTAAAAAATGCTAACAGAAATTTTTAAAAAATGTTCTCAAAATCAAGCAAAAGTGGTGTTAAAAAAAATATATCTATATAATCTATATAGTATAAATAACAATATACTTTAACACTAAATATACCATCTGTTATCAAAAACCGCAAATAGAGCATTTTATTCGAAATTACTTTAAAAATCTACTTAGAATCAACTTCAAGAAAATATATTTTATCAACGTTAACTTGGAATATTCTCTATTCTATGCATATTTATTTAGGTATACTTTATGGCATGGCAGGCGCGTGCCTATTCGAAAAGCAGCAACATCATAAATACTTAACGCAACACTCGCGCCTAACTATAGGGGAATATCACACCCCCTATATATTATCTTTTATTTTGTCCTGTGCATGATTTAGTGCTGAACCTTTGTTACCAAAACTCATTTTAATATTTTTTTACTTGCCTTTTCATAACTCCCTCAACCTCATTCACTAGCGTCGCTCTGCAGAGGAGAATTGATTATCAACAAGTCGTTAAAGGATATTTATTATATCATATTCGTCAGATGAAAACTTCATTCTTTTTTTCGTTCTCTCTCTCTCTTTCCCGTTCTAAAGTTTAACCGTTGAATACAAAAGGAGGCAATATCGTAGTTTGGACTTCGTTATAGTTGTGATTTATTGCTCGTTGAGCATTTAAGTCACTAAATTAATGTCACTGGAGGTTCAAATAAAGAATGATAATTTAATGGGACAAAGGCATATGGATTGTAATGCTCCCAAAAATGCTGAATATTAAAATTAATCATTCATTTGTAAATACAGACATTGAGGTTAAGATTAAAATATATTTTAAAATATATCTTTTTTTAAATGTTTTACATTTTTACTTTTAATATTTTTATGGTGGTCGTTAGTGATGGTTATTTTTTTTCCGGCCATATCAAACTTAAAACAGAATAATTAATCAATAACTACTGATTATTATTTTTAATAATCTGATTAATGAAAGGATGCGAATGTTATTGCCAAGTTTACCCTACACTGACATTTTTAAGGGGGTGTGTTGCTCGGTATACAGACATTGAGGATTGATCATTGATAATTTGTTTAAGGTAAAGTCTACTGCCCTGTTTACTTTGAGAGAGGCATAATTGTCGGACATCCTAGAAATGGCCGACCCATAAGGCACATATCTAGTGAGTTAAAGATTCAGAACGACAGTGGGTTTTGTGATTAAGAAGTGGATTGTTGGAATATGCTTCGACGCATGAAACTAACAGTGACCGTCGAATGCTGTCTAAAGAAATTCGGAAAAAACTCAACAAACCGATTTTTCACTTAATCCAGGAGAAACAACCGGAAACATTTGTATGGTTTACATGGTCATGCTGCCGCCCATTATCCTTTGATTATAAAAACAATCCATGATCCTAGGTTGAAGGTGGTGCAAGGCACGTCGCATTTTGACCATTCATAAGTGGAAACAGGTTTTATGAAGTGATGAATCGGGTTCAATCTCTACCAATCAGATGGTAGGGTCTGAGTTTGGCGTATGCCTGGAGATGGCCAGAATGCATTATGACTACAGTGAAGTTTGGCGAAGGTGGAATTAAGATCTGGGGATGTTTCTCGTGATAAGGACTGGTTAGCTCAACGCAGACTCCTACTTTACTATTCTAGACAATAACGTGCTTCCTACGATGCGGCAGTTTTACAGATTGGATGATAATTATTTCCAGGATGACAATGCCATATCTCATGCTGTGAGATCCATGTTTACCATGGATTGGTGTGACGACAATGGGGTGAACGGAATAAACTGACCTGGCCAGAGTTCAGACTTGCATTGTATAGAAAACCTGTGGGACGTGTTGGATTGCCAAATTAAAAAGTGCAGATAACGTCCAAAATTGGTGAAAGAACTTACATGTTTTCTCCAAGCTATGTAGAAGAAAATACCACTGTCCATCTTCCAAACACTTGTAAAAAGGGTGACCCTGAGGGTTAAGGCTTTAATTGCTCCAGGTGGAGGCTCTATCAACTATTGAAATATGAATAAATTGTGCTTTTCTCTTTTATCACTGATGCTCAGTTGCTTCTTGGTAGATAGTGTAGTAACAGTAGCATTACGAGTACTTTTAAAATAAATGCTTTCTCGCTTATACAATTTAATCAATAATGTACCTTTCTTATGCGTGTAACGCCGTATTTAACCGATTACAGTTGTCAAAATGCCGCTGGTTCGTAATCCTAATGCCACGTAAAATTTTCATTCTCATACTTAAGCAATAAAAAGTGATAAAAATAAAATGTTAATCTATATAATAAAGAAAGTTACATTAAAAAAAAATAAAACTATTACATAGAACTCAAATATTTCTAAAATCAAGTATTTAAAAATGAAATTTATATTCCATGAAATGAACTATTTCGTGGAATAATCTTGTCTTCTATTTCTTTTGGGTAAAACACTAAATAAATCATTTAATTTGTAACTTTATTTGTCAACATAAGAAGAACTCACAATGAAAGAAAATAATTAAATCAAAGTGTCACAACGAATAAAATTAGAAGTACTATTTTTATTTTATGAAAAGTAATTTTATCTAGAAAACTTTATTTCTTATCCAAGAAATTCGATCCTCCCGATAACTTTCTTTTCTCCACTCTATATCGGAATAAAATGCCCATTCACTAGCGTCCTTCCCTTTTATTCAATCCAGATTATCAACAGAGGGGGGTGGGCTGAAGTATTTGCTCCGAATTAGAGGAGTACTTTTCCGGTGCTTGTTAAACAATTACTAACAGGATCAGGAGGTTAACTGTTTCTGTGGGTTTCCCGTTCGTCTCCCTGTTCTCTTTCCCCCTTTCGGGATGAAAGCTCCATTAGAAAATTGTTTTCCCTTTTTCAACGATTTATTTCGAACATTTTTTTTTTTTTATTACAAGAGGTATTATCCGTTGAAAGCTTTATGTTCAGAAATAAAATTACTGATTGAGGAAAGAGGGATTTTTTAGGAAAAAATAGAAAACTGGATGAAGAAAAATTGGAAATTGAGGAATTTCAGGAGTGTGAGAATTTAACATTAGGGATGTACCGGGTCCTAAAGTTTTTTACTCTGTAACCGATGAAATTAAATCTTTAACCCAGCCGGTTCCTGGTACCCGGCAAACATTTTAATTTTTATCTAGTAAAATTATTATTTATTGCTCGGTTGGATATAATACTTTATTTTATAACCGACGTTGAACAGCCGACCCAATTTTGACTTAACGACTATCATTGTTTAACTTAATACCTTTGTAGTTTTGAACCCAACCCAGAAGACAAGGGAACTCCTAGATCAAGCACTGGGGATTTTTCGAAAGATTATTTGAGGGAGCTAATTCATATTTGCCTTACATGGATAGGAAAACCATGAGAACTTTTCTCTGTTAGCCCGACTGCAAGGGTATTTTAACCGATGATCTGTCTGCCACTGAGAATATTTTTGGTCAGCCAGAATTCTTATCTATCAGCCATTTCCTGAGATTCGAACCTTTATCACCTCTTAGGGAGTGAATGTATTATCTCCAGATCCACCGCGCCACCTTGGGGTGTTATAACATTTATAAACATCAATATAAATATCGCTTGATTTCCATCCAACAAATATTTTTCAAGATAGTTCAAGAAAATTTATTGCGCCTTCACAGAAACAAAAAATTATCATTTAATTTTTAAATTTTTTTAAAAATAAATCTTAAGTAAAATTTTTAAGAAAAAATTCGGGTTGACTGTTCGGATGTAGTATAATGCATAATTTTGTCACGAAATAGAGACATCTGCTGTTAGTAAACTTTTACAAATAAGCTTTCAATTTTGTAGTATAGCTTACTATTAAACGTGGGATATTTAAAAAATATTCTAACAAAATGACGGTATATATTTAAGAAGCTATTCTGACTCCAAAGGCCTATAATTTCTATTTCAATTTCATACACTAAATCATGCACTTGATACCAATTATTTATCATTTTCTAAAAAAATTAATGAAAATCTAAAAAAATAGGAAATAACTAGTTCAGTCATCTAGAAATTCAATAGCGAATATCCACAACATAAATACGCAAAAAATGTGGGAAAAATATAAAAATAATTCCTCTGAAAAGATCTTCAATTCCCCAAAAATCTAATCATAAATATAGCAAAACTACAGTTAAAATCAGACGTGAATTTGAACTATCATTTTTTCAAATTTTAATCACGCTCGCATCAGTTTCCGAAACGTATTGAAACCCACCAGAAAACTTATTTTCAATTTTAAACGTTTTTAGCTTAAGTTATACTACAGTAATTTAAACGTAAATAAAAAACATTAAAAATAAATCAATCTTTAGTTTTGAACTTAATGAAGTTTTGATGAATTTTCGTCATAAACTTAGATAACTAAGCAACTAAGATTCCAAAAATGTTCCTATTTCCACAACTTTTTCACTTATTTATTTTTTAGGCGTATTAATAAATTGTTTAATAGCATATTAAAATGATTTTCGTACAAAATTATAACTGCAGATATAACCACAACTTACAGGAAAGTAAGATATAGCTAGTTTTCTGTAATTTTACGATACTGTATCATATGACATAGAAAAAGCTCTAAAATAAAATAGAAATAAATGCCATTAGAACCTTTTAATTTTGTGAAAAATGGTAATTGGCTTTAGGTTTTAGCTAATGCGTAATACTTAGAATGAAAGTCAGGTACTTTTAAAAAGATAGATATAATCGTTACACTAACAAGGGAAACTAGGGAAGGGTGACTCGTCAATTTTGAAATAAACTAGTGGGATGTATGCCTTATGAGGAATAATTTTAGGGGGCAATATTCATTTCGGCCCATAGAAGGTCTTTTGAGAGATAAAAAATAATTCAATATATAGAAAAATCGGTATTTTATTACTTCAATGCAGACTATTAGTTATTGTAATTGTCTCATACTCCAATTAATTTTGTGGTACTTTTACATACTATATAATGCATATTTATTGTAAAAATTGATTTCGAAAATTTTATATATCTATAGTTATTCAGAAAAACCTGTTAGGTTAATTTTAAAGAAAATTGACATCAAATTCTTTTAATTTTTTTTCCAAAAAACTTTCCGAATTAATTGGAGCATGTAATTACAAATCAATTAATTAATTAATAAATAATTAACAATTAATTCATAATTAATTTTCTGATTAATTTATTAATTGGCAAATTAATTAATTATCCAATTAATTACAGATTAATTGGATTATGAGACAATCACAATAACTAATAGTCTGCATTGAAGTAATAAAATACTGATTTTTCTATATATTGAATTGTTTTTAATCTCTCATAGGACCTTCTATGGGCCGAAACGAATATTGCCCCCTAAAATTATTCCTCATAAGGCATACATCCCACTAGTTTATTTCAAAATTGACGAGTCACCCTTCCCTAGTCTCCCTTGTAAGACAAAGATCATTATGAATTCACAAAGATTGCACTTGGCTGTTTTATGCGACTTATTCTTTTTAGCCGATTATTGCTCATTTTAATACTGTTTTAAATTTCTTAACTGTTTAAAATTGGAGTGATTGATTGATTTCCTAATAAAGCTATGTAAACATGTATACACACAATCGGAGTTTGATATCTTTGAATATAAAATTCACCGGGAAAACTTTTCTAGAAAGGATTACTAGGAACCTGTACAACAAAAGCAATAAACTATTAGGTGACATCGGAATAAACAATCAGAATTTGATTTCTTTGTAAAATTCACCAGGAAAACTTTTCTAGAAACGATTACTCGCAACCTGAACAGCAAAAGCAATAAACTATTAGGTGACATCGGAATAAACAATCAGAATTTGATTTCTTTGACTATAAAATTCACCAGGAAAACTTTTCTACACTCTTAAAACTGTACCTCTTAAATAAAAGGCACAAGCTAAATGTACCCTTTATTTTCTCGCGTTAGAGGCACATAACTAATGTGCCTTTAAAAATGAGAGGCACCGCAAGAAATGAAAGGCACCAAAGCAAACGCGAGTCAATGCGCGGTACGAAAGGATTTTACCGGTTCCCTGTGCCTCTCAAATGGGCTTCTCTTTTTTTTCTTCGGTACGATGTAACGGAGAAGAAGCGCATGCGCACATCAATGAAATATTTTATGACGAAATACAAATAATAAAAGCAGACGATAAAATTAGAACACCAGAAAGTTGTTGATTTTTTAGAATTAGTTTTGTGTGGAATTTGAGTTTTCATATTACTCGTTACGGGTTTATCTAGTTTGTTTTATGATATTTTATCTATCCCGTTACGGGTGAGTTTTCATATATCCCGCTACGGGCACTTTTTCTAGTTTCCTTTATAAGATTTAACTATCCCGTTACGGGTACTTTGTATTTGTTGTGGTGTGAAATAAATGTTTTTATGAAAAAACTGAACAGTTCTTTAATATAGCTTGATACGCTACAGCTATGTATTAATTGGTGGCAGCGGTGGGATCCGTTCCAGAAATGTTTTATTAAGTTTTTGAAAGAATTGGTGACAAATATTATTGTTATTAAGGATTTCCTACTTTAGAAAAATTAGTGAATGAGATGTTTAAAATTGATGCCAAGAAGTGTGGAATTCGACGGTACATCGAACTCCTTGAACAGAAAGCGAAGAGATTTAGTGTGAATTTCGATCCTTACAGCTTATTCCTGCTGAAAGGTCAGAAATTTATGATGATAATTATTATTACTTTAAAGAAAATCTCATTGCCAATTTTCAGTATGACCCACAAGCTATTCCGTGTAATAACGATCGCCAGAAAGAACATTTTAATGAGAAATGGAATTCGCCAAGTATTGTGAAGAAGATCTGAACGTGAATGTTTCGATTGTGGTGAAATAGGACATTTTAAGAAATACTGTAGACATCGAAATTCGGATTATAGAAAAGAGAATTATATCCAATTGTTGTAATCAAGTTTAAGCACGAAAGTAATTTTTATTTTAATAATATTTATAAAACAAATGCATGTTTAATGATTGGGGCAAAAATGCAGAATTTCACGTTTTTTAAAATATAATAAAAAAAAATTTCTGAAACAAGCTTTCCAAAAAAATTGCAGAAGGCTTTTCATATATTCTGAACTCAAATAAAATCATCTATTAAATAATATTAAGTATAGTTAGTTCTAAAAAAATTGAAAGCTAATGTTCCCAAAATGGGAATGATGTTAATATGTTTATATGTTAATATGTTAATATAATGATGGGAATGGGTTAATATGTTTCGCCAAAATCTGGATTTAAAAAAAATTCATTTCAATAGCAAGAAATCTTTTATTTTACACTTGTTAAGTCATTTGTTTAAGCATATTTCATGTTATAAAATATCCAAGTTGTCAAAATCTACATCTATCATTTTAAAATATTCTATGTTTTTCCAAATTTGTGCAGCTGTATACATCATATTGCAACTGTTACTAAATCATGTAAAATTGTTCTTTATGTGTGAAAATAAAAGATATTAGATTTCATGATATTTAGTGTTTAATTTTTGATCCTTATAAAACTATTTTATGAGATCTCTAAATATTTAAAAAAATATCTAAATTTATAATAAATTTCCATTTTGAGGATGCTTTTTGGAAAAGAAAAAAAATCCATGAATTATATTGACTTGGCTTAACAGAAATAAATATTATCTTTTTGTACCTATATCTGATTAGAAAAGCATCATTGTAGTTGTTGAGGTATCATTAAACGCTACATAATTAAAGAAATTGTATAAATTTACATATTTTATAATTGTCTATGAAAAAGCCTTAGATGGAATCCCTTGAAATAATCACTTTCAAGTGGCCAATATTCAAAGAATTGAAAATTATTTTTCATTAAGAATTATTATAACTAATATCTTGGTAATAGTGTAAACCAAACAGAAAGTCCCTTTTTATATAAAGTGCATGCAAATTACAAATAGGTAAAAAAAAATGTGTTCAAATCTGGTAAATAACAGGTTTTGGTACCACTAAATGCTTGTTTCAATGAGCGGTACATAAAAGCAAAATATAAGGTACAATGTACCTTCCAAGTTAAGAGGTACATCTGATTTTGCCTCTGAAATCAGAGGTACATTGTGCCTTTCATTTTTAAAGGTGCGTTGTGCCCTTAAAATTCAGAGGCACAAACGATCCAAATGTGCCTCTGAAATCAGAGGTACATTGTGCCTTTCATTTTTAAAGGTACGTTGTGCCCTTAAAATTCAGAGGCACAAATGATTCAAATGTGCCTCTGAAATCAGAGGTACAGTTTTTAGAGTGTAGAAACGATTACTCGCAACCTGAACAGCAAAAGTAATAAACTAATAGGTGAAAAAAAATGTTGAGGGCAGTTGAAAACTCAACAGATGGTCTAAAAAATAGAGGGGGGGTAACAACACAAGGGTGTAGGTAATATGACTTCCACTGAAATCCCAATCACGCCTTATACAGCCCCTTCAACAAAATCTTTTCCGACTTTTGAACTTACAAAGAAGGTCCACATAGTCATCTGCCCCATTCACCTCCTCCCGTGGGCATTATTATTAGAAACGTGGGGCATTATTATTGTATGAAATGTATTATACACTCATAAGCCTGGGCAAAAATGATAAATAATCTTTTCGTATCCTGTTTGCATAGAGTTTGCAACAGTTATCAATACATGGGGAGATCCTGGCTCGGCGTAAGTGTGGTGTCGATGTGTTAACAGAAAAGATAATGTTTTTTCTATGATCATCACAGGGTCGTATTGCTGCTTTATTAGACAATCTATTTGTCATGTAACGATCGTTTTTTTTTGCTTGCTTTTGACAAAGTCCCGTGTAATGCATCTTCTTTTCTAATAAGTGATAGTGTGTTGACCACATTGCTCTACAGCGTAATGTATTGAAAGCGATTTCACGCCATATGTTAGTGTGTACCAAAAAGCTTGAGAAATGTGTTTTAATCATTCAAGCTTTTTCACGTTGGCTTTGAGAAGCTGTGTTAGTCGAAACAACTCGTAAATTTGACTATTGCAATACAAGCAATAAATTCATAAAGAGATTGTTGGTAAGCCGTATTAATATAAATTATTTTTAATAAATATATGTACGGTTCTAGTTGTATAGTATGGTCATATCAATGTCATTTTGCTGGTCTATTGAACAATATTTTTGCCATAAATCCATCGTTATTTTTTTTATTTATTTTTATTTTTTCAAATTCCTATGAAAAGCATGTTCATTTCTAATAAGTGATAGTGTTGACATCATTATTTTGGTTGGAATAACTCGTAAATTTGGCTGTTGTTATATCGGATACCAAACTCAATGATACTAAAAATATAAAATCAATGATACCAAAATCATTGATAAAATCAATGATACCAAACTCACTAAATCACAGAGTAACTCAAACAAATAACTCATTAAATCACTGAATAACTCAAACAAGTGTTGACAACATTACTTAAGTTGGTTGGAAGAACTCGTAAATTTGGCTGTTTTAATATCTGATATCAAGCTTGATGATTCCAGTAATATAAAATCAATGATATCAAAATCATTGATAAAATCAATGGTACCAAACTCATTAAATCAATGAGTAACTCAAACAAAACAGAAATATAAATAATACATGTTATTCAAACAAACTCAAACAAAAATACAAATTACTAATGCTTATAAAACCATTGATAGAATCAATAATACCAAACTCAATCTCTTACCCCCCTACCCCTGGAGCTAATATTTTATGGTTAGTTATTTGTGGTTCAATATTATTCTACGGGCAATAAATTTCTGATACATTTTATACACATTTATAATTCGTATGTATGTTATAAACTGAGTAACAGTATTAACATCAATATCAAAATGTATTTTCCGCTTTACTCAGATTTATCTTGCTCAGAAATATGCTCAATTTCATCGATATCGTATACTTTTACCCAGTTAGGGTCATATGACCTAGCAACGACATGCCATGTCAGTCAATCGAGACGCCTTGTCTTCCTTTTAGACGTTGGCTGAGCTTCTTACTTAATGCGAATAATATTTTATGATCAGTTTAGGATGCATTTTTCCATTGAATTACTAAATTCACTGAATATTGTTTTTGAAAATAGAATTCTAATAATAAGCCACAGAATTTTAGTTATAATCCGCAATTATAATTCGTGTAAAAGGGATTTTTCAGTAAAAAAATACCACTATTTTCATGCAGTCCGTGAAATATTTCCGTATCGTGCTGCTATATAATGGGCAATTTAGAAAACTTGATAGGTATATTTCAAGAAACAGTACTGAGCAACAGTTTTATCTGAAAAAGAGTCCCTTTGGAAGAAGTGTGACAGTATAAAACTCCAAATATTCCATTTGAAAAATAAATGCAGGTTGGGGTGAGATTGATCTGAATAGTATAAGGATAAAAAATTAAAAATATATATATTTATATAAGAAAATCTTTTTCAGTATCCCTATTTTAATAACTCTACATAATCACAATTCAAACATGGAATTAATATATTGTTTCTGATCCAGTATTGAAGCACAGTATATTTTCGAAAAGTTATTTTTTACGAAATGCGTATCACAGAACTGGCACTTTTCAATATGTTAAAAATTAATATCGACGTACAAGCTCAGATATGTCTTATATCAAAAAGTTTATTTCAAAAATACATAATTTCTTATTTTTAATGTATATCATTCTATTAATAACCAGGCATAAATATCTATACGTAGTATAAAGACAAAAAATTTAAAAAAATATTTTTATAAAAAAAAAACTTTTTCAGTATCCCTATTTTAATAACTCTACATAATCACAATTCAAACATGGGGTTTACATATTATTTCTGAACCGGTACTGAAGCACAGTATATTATGGAAAAGTTATTTTTTTACAAAATACATATCACAGTTCTCATACTTTTCAATATATTAAGAATTAATATCAACGTACTAGCTCAAATATGTCTTAGATAAAAAAAAGTTTATTTCAAAAATACATAATTCTTCATTTTTCAGTGTATATTATTCTATAAATAACCAGGCTGATTATTCCATATAATCACACTAAAGTCATAGGATTGAGACTCAATTCAAATACAGTATAACTGCAAAAAGCTTATTTCATTACAAAGTACAGTACGAAGTATGTCGATACATGTCAAGACATTTGGAATCAAACTTGACACATTTCTGGGGAAAAAAATAGAAAGAAACTTTTCTAATATGTCAAAAATTTAAGGGATTTATTTCTAAAACACATCATTCTGTCTTTCAATATATATTTACTTCCAGAACTAAAATTTTTACTTTCTATTGAAGAACAAAGGATCAACCATTCTTTTAAAACTTCTCAAATATGGTCAAAGTAGTGTACAGCATCTGACAAAAAATATCTAATATTTTGACAAGAATTCGATACTTAAACTCATAAAAGAAGGCTCTTCTGTCACTCTAAAAAGAAACTAATAAGTAAATAAAGAACAATTTTGAAAAAAAAAAAATACTTCAAGACAGTACCCGTATACTATATATCTTATCTTCGCCAATAGAAAATCTCTTTATTTCAAATCGTAACAAATATATATTTTCACTGTCTTAAAAAAAAAAAAATAACTTTTACCAACTATCTTGTAAAAAAAAAATAAAAATAAAGGACTTCTAAAAAAATATATATAAAACTTTCCATTCGACTTTTTATAAGATTGAAAATTCCCGGTTTATACTAACTTGCTTTATTCGATATAGACTTATATATTACGTTTCCCCTGTTGTATACACATTCGAATTCTTCAGAACATCAACCCCCGTCTTACCCATCCCTTATCCCATCAACCGCCACCCCCGCTTTATATCACCAGATCACGTTTAGAAGCTATAACATTTTATTTGCAGGCATTTTAAGAAACTCCAAGCCCCCCGCTTTTTCAGTTCGAATCATATCTCCAGAAAAAAAAAAAAAAAAAGGATAAAAAAAAAGGAAAAAAAATGCAGACATAAAGAGAAATATAAAAATTGAANAAAAAAAAAAAAGGATAATAATAAAGGATGTTTGAAACTTATTTTAAAGAAAAAAAAGATGAAAAAAAGAAACGATTTTTTATTATTATCATTTACGGACAAATGCCCCAGAAACGCGGGGCAGAACGTTCTATAGATTGCACTTTAGAAGTATAAAAACCTCCAAAAGAAAAATCAGAGAGCATCACGGGAGGGAAGAGAAGGGAGGGTGGGGTAAGGATTGAAAATTTTTCAAAAGCAGTATGTTTTTGACATTGAAAAGTTTGAGGTTTTTGGAAAAAGGTTTATTTTTATTTATTTAATTTTTGTTACTCCTTTGTTAGGCTTTTTGGATATGCTTGCTCGTATGGTCGTTGTCTTGGTCATCAGGAAATATATCCGAAACATTCGAAGACGTTTTTTTGGTGAAGAATAAAATTGAAGCTGACCTTTGGTTGTACTATCTATACATTATGAACGGACTCCTGTCGAAAGCATATTTCTTATAATGGAAGTTTCTTCTTTTTCCATCCGCAATTTATAACGATGATAATAATAAATCGAAATTTTTGCGTTGTTTCTGTTTGCGTTGTTTTTAAAATTAATAAGGTTTAATACCGTAAAATTTGAATGAAAATTAATAGTTAAAATTTATCAAGTGTGCTGTTGAAAATTAAAGTTTTAAGAAAAAGTTTTATTCAGCTTAAATTTTTCTTTCAAAGTATATTTTAAGTAATTATTTATTTTATATTTTAAGCAAATTGATATTTTATGTTATGATTTATATTAAATTTTTAATATAAGTAATAATAGAAAATAGTTTCATCACTTCAACTAAATATTTAATATTGTGAGTTGAATTTTTATCATAGTACTTTCTCAATTAATAATTTTTTCTTATTGTTAAATACTTTATCAAAAGGTAGTAGTAGTACTACTTTATTCATAACGCACTTACGCTGCACAATGGGCTACCTTTTTATTACCGTCGTTGAACAGCTGACCTAATTTTGGGTTTACGCCTACTAACGTTCAACTCCGTAATCTTGTAATTTTGAATCCAATCCAGAAAACAATGAAACTCCTAGATTAAGCATTTGCAGAAATTTGTTATCGTGGCAGACTTTTTGATGAAACTGACCCACATTTGCGATATTTGAAGAGGAAAAAAACGAAAATCTCCCATGGTTAACCTGACGGCAAGGGGACTCTTACCCATGCTCCGTATACCACTGAGGATGTTTTTACGCCAGCTCTGAGGTAAGTGCGAGTCGGGTACTGAGTTCGTATCGACCTGGCATCGCTGGGATTCGAACCCAGTTCACCTCATTGGAAGGCAAACGCTCTATCTCCTGAGCCAACGCGGCTCGCATAATTGGCTATTGGCGACGATCTGGGAAACATTCCTGAGGATGAACCGAAGACAGGACATCACAGCTTTGATTATCAGAGGTGGGAATGCCTCCCCCGCTTGGTTAGCCCGATGATCTGCGCTCGAAGTAGCACTTTACGGTAAAACAGTTTAACAGGGACAGATACTGCTCAATCTTTGCAGACTCATCAAAGTGATCACCCACCCGCTCACTGACAGCGCTCAGTGATGCTTGACTTCGGTGATCAACTGGGAACACCATTGTTAAAAAATTTATCATTTCTAGAAACATCTTTTTTTCAGTTTAAAACGGCAAGATTAAGAATTAAAAATTACTACGTATATAGTATTACAAAAAGTATGAAAGTCAAATAATTTTAGACAAATAGTTTTAGACTAAAAACGATTAGCGTTAATGGTAATTAGTTTTTTTTATAATTTTTTTTTCGATTAAGAAATTATGATTTTGTAGATAATTCTTTATACTTTAATGTCGGATTTTTTGTTGTTGATATTTTTGCTTCTTTATATTTCATAGGTTCCATTTTGTGTGAAGTTTAATGAAACTTAAACGTTTGTTTATTTAAAATACATGATCAATGAATTTTTATATCAATTGATACCGTAAACTTCTGTGTTCGATATGACGTTCATTTGTGAAGAAACGTTACTATGTAAATTGATGAGGTTGTTACCAAAATAAAATTTTCATTAGTTAATTTAATTAAACTTTTGAAGCAAAATCTCTATTAAGCGTATTTTTCATATTTTCTTCGTCATTTTATTAAAAACCAGGCCAAAAAAAATTTTTTATTTAGCATTTTAAGGATTTATGGTTATGAAAAAAAAGACTCCGGTGTCTTTTTCTGCGTTCAAGATAAAATCTTCCAGACACGGCTCACTTCGAAACAATAATTTTTCAAATTTGTAATTATTTAGATTTAAGAGAAACTTTTATTCATCATTAAAATTTCTTTAATATACAAAATCAATTATCGATAAATTTTTGCATATGAATGAAAAGATTATTTTTTTAGCTATTTTTTCAGGATTTTATATTTTATTACAAATATAATTTTAATAATCTATTAGATTTCTGTTAGTAACTATTAAGCTGTTTTTTATCATTAAAAAATACATTATATACAGTACCGCTCAAAAGTATCAGTACACCTAGAAACTTATAAAAAAATGGCAAAATTCAAAGTGTCATAACTTCTTTAAAAATGATCAAAAATGCTTCTGCTTTAGAACTTTTTGAAGCTTAAAATCTCTACTTTTATGTACTCTGGATATTTTTAATTAATATATTTTGCAACTATGTACAATTACACTCTAAACAATCACAGAAAATTGTATTAATTTTTTGTGAAGTTTGACGCGATGTACGGGCACAAAGGGGTTAGATATTGTTAATTTATATTATACCATTGAAAAATTTGGACTTTTAACTTTCATTTAAAAAAAAAAATTCCAAAAAAACATGTTTTTTGACGAAGTTATTGTCAAATAAAAAAAAA
>NC_092209.1:40612104-40615490 GCF_043381705.1 Parasteatoda tepidariorum | reverse complement strand
CTTACTTGATAGTATCTACATATGAGCTAAAGCAGAAGCATTTTTGATCATTTTTAAAGAAGTTATGACACTTTGAATTTTGCCATTTTTTTTATAAGTTTCTAGGTGTACTGATACTTTTGAGCGGTACTGTATATTAAATATATATTAAAGAGACACCTGTGTCCCGTCTGCGTCAGAGGGTTAAATCATGCACAGTGTGAGGCATAAGAAATTAATTAGAAATCAAAATTTAATTAAGTGCTATTTACATGCTTTAGCGCATTACTTTCTCATTGTTTAAAAAATTATTTGAATTATTAATATTTTGTAAAATATTTTAAAATAAGTTTATTATTTCTTAGAGTACTTTTTAAAAAAAATTTGTATTATTACAGGCCTATGTATCGCATGTACATTAGATAATCAAGCAATAAAACACAATATGATACTTGTGTAACCCTTAAACATGCTATATATGATTTGACAGAGAGGGGCATATTAGTGCAACATACTTGTTGTCATCTAACAATTTTTGTCATTTGGCATAAAGTGACAAAACGTTATATATTTTTATATATAAAATGCATCAATATATAACAAAAAAATTTTTTATGTTACTTGCTAATTTTTAAATTCCTAAAATTTCGCGGTCTCTAAAAATAAGATTATAATATTTTATTTATTATTTTAATCCACAAACTAGACCTCATTTAATATTTGAATATAGCCTCAACAACTTGTCAACCTCAGTGCGATAAATGTATGCAGAAATCGGACAACATTTTTCAAAAAATACTTTCTTGAAACATTGTTATTTTTTGCCATGCCAGGAAAGAAAAATACCGTCTTGACTGTATAGCTGGAATATTACTGGCAGGATGTTAGGATAAATGGTAGGCAAAAATGCTTCCTCTAAAATCTTGACTGCCATTCAAAGGGTGAATTTTCCAAGAAACATATCCAGAATTGTTATACCTCATATACTCAAGACCAACAGACTTTTCTTGAAAGAGTAAAAGTGGTGCATGTTATTTTCTTCATCTTTTGATATTTCCTTGATAAAATGATCATTTCAACAGAATTTTTTTTGTTTTCATTTTTTCCCCTAATACATTGCAACAGAACTCATGGCATCTGAACCTCAATCATGTGGAATCAACAATTATTTATTGATTAGATCATTAACTAAATCAATAAATTTCACACAAAACTTATCAAAATTAATTTTTTTAAATCTTATAAACAACGGTTGAGTTCTTATTACCCAAATATTTAAATATTTAAGTCATCCGAATCCAAAATTGCACTTTAAATAAATTGCTGTAAAAATTTAATTACTAGTATAATATATTATACTAACTTCCGAACATCCGAATCCCCAAATGAAAAATAATTTTTAATAATTTGAGCAAAATAGATACTTTCTGGTTCCCAATTTACTAGTTATTTTTAATAAGTCATAGTAGAACTTCAATTAGAACAATCTGGATAACAAATTATATAAATCAGAAATGAAGAGGAAAAGTAACCGTTTGACGCGTATAGGACACAGGTGTCCATTTTTTTTTCTGACGCTATAATTACAAGCAATTTTTTTTCCAATGTTTACCTGGAGAATGACCTTTTGTCATACAGACATCTGAAAGGCAGATAGATTTGTTGGCCATTCTTTCAGGGTCGCCATATTGGGTGGGCCAACGTTGCTCCCACAGTAAGGACAGAAAGTACCGAGATGGAAAGAACACCCATGCTTTGCCCGGGATTCGAACCCTGAACCTTTCTGATGAAAGGCCAGTTCCCTGACCTTGCATTAGAAGGTATGAAGGTATTTTTTTAATTATAAAAAAAAAACAGTTTAATTGTCACTGAAAACAATCTGTTAGGTTATCAGAATTATATTTTTACTAAAACTTCAAAAAAAGTTGAAGTTTATTTTTTACTTACATTCAAAAATTTATCAATAATTGGTCTAGTAATTTCAATGAGGAATAACTATTTCTCTTAGATCTCAATAACTTCAAATAAAGGCAAATTTGAAAAATTATTGTTTGGAAGTGAACCATGATTGGGGGACTTTACTTTTAATACAGAAAAAGATCCGGTGTTTCCAGCTGTATTTCATAACCACAAATTATTAATATGCTAAATATTATAATTTTTACTTATTTTGACCTAAATTAATGCAAAATATTGAAAAGGGTATAAAAAATATTTTTTGTTAAAATTCTGTGCCAAAGGGTTAATAGATGGCTACAAATTTTAGCATGAACTCATTTTTCTTTTTGCAGCAATCCTAGTAGATTGCAAAGATTTTAAAATAATAATTAAGGCAAATATAAAAAGTTTAGATGATCTACGCTTCTAAAACTTAAATGGCAGTTTGGATTTTAAATTTCAATCGAAGTTTAATTCATCTATCAGTTTTCTTTACCATTCAAAATCATTTCATATGTGAAAAATCAAAAACTTTTGTAAGGTTCCTACAATACTTTTTTTAAATCATTGTTGTTTCTAATATATCCTAATATTCCCAACAATAGAAAAGAAATGCTTCGAAATCAAATCTCGGATTTCTTTTTCATTGATTCATGAAATATACGAAGGTTATAAGAAATGTAAAAAAGAGTGACAATATTGCAATAAAAAATCATGCTTCTTTTTATTAGCTTTCCTTTTCAAGTTAAAGAAAATACGAAACCGAGAATTTTGCAATTAGACATATTTGAAAATAATAAGCATGGTAGTGAAGATTAATTTACTGAAATATATCTTGCTTTATTATTATTTTTACTACCACTTACAAATTTTTTAAGGACAATACAAACTCTGTGCATATAGGTGTGTGAATAGCATGTTTAGTTAATTGCCTGCGTGGTATACCGGCAAAGGAATTTGCTGGTACATGCGCTCCCTTTTGTTGAAAATTTCAAAGAACGTTTAACATTAAAGAAACTGATATGTTGATATAGTGCTGAATTTCCACCTTGAAGACGTGAATGTTCGAGGACTTATTGACTTAGAACTTTAAAATAGGGTCTTAATATGTTAAATTGTTGATCTGGAAAACTAATGCTGATCACGAAATGGGAAATTTTCCAGCCATGGAATGACAAAAATGCTCAAAGTTTTCTCAAATTGCGTTGTTCTTCTCTGTATTTCTTCATCTTTAATAACCCTGGTCTATCTGCTGTACCGCAATCTTATTTTAAGTGTTTAAATTTACGTACTGAATAAATTTTAAATCTTGCGAGAATTTTGGGACACTCTTTAGAAAGACACTCCTTTTTGGGACACTCTTGCAACCCCGACCTCAACCAAACGATTCGCCAATGATTATGACCAATTTTAAGGATCCGGATCAGATGGCCAAAATTCTGCCTATATATATAGGTATGAAGGTATTT
>NC_092209.1:40582756-40611652 GCF_043381705.1 Parasteatoda tepidariorum | reverse complement strand
CCTTAAAAAAACATCAGTGTAGGGTTAAAATATCGAATAAATGTAATTATATCCACGAATAAATTCATATCAAATCGAATGTAATAAATATTTCGGACATTCACCAAAGCATATCTGTGACTGTCGACATACACCGGTGAGGGTCCGAATGTACAAGAATGTAATGAAATATTCGATCTTTCACCGTGACAGACTATATATATATATATATATATATATATATCAAGGAGCTGGAACCGTTTTTTGGAGACTGGAAATGCAGACCAAAGCTCAGGGCAAAAGGTCAGAAGCGCTACAACACCCAATGAAGATCGTTATTTAACGCTAATGGCTCGACGACACTGAAATGTAAATGCCACTCTTCTTTAACAACACCTTCTCTCGGCTACTGACACCACAGTTTCGATTTGGCGGTGGTGGAGTGATGGTCTATGATGGCATCTCTATTGATGGGCGCGCCGATCTCAATATCATTCGAAATTTAGCACTGACCGGTCGCGATATAAGGATAAGATCCTGAGATCTATTGTAGTCCCTTACGCCTCAGCAATTGGAGATGACTTCGTATTAATTTACGACAATTGCAGGCCACATTGTGCTAACTCGGTGAATGATTTCCTTCTGGAGAAAGGAATCATATGACTGGATTGGCTAGCATGTTCTCCGGACATGAGCCCAATCGAGCATGATTCTAGACAGACGAATTACTAGATGCCTGCCACCCCACAAACTCTCTAAGAAATGGAAAGAGCGCTTTTGGAGAAGTGGAACAAAATTCAACAGCCCTCATAAATAACCTCATCGATTTTGTTTTAAGGAAACACCTTTTTTTCGCATATGCACAAATTGAGTTTGTTTTCCTTTTGTACCCAAATGCTCAATAAAACGCATTTTTTCTGACAAACAAATATCATTTTTATCTCATATTGCCTATAACAGGGGTGGCGAACCTTTGTGCACCAGCGTGCCATTTTTTTCTAAACAATTGTTTAATGAGGCCATAGACTTGCCGTCAAATAATTTTGACTTCGTAATTATTGGGAAAATAATAATACTAAATGCTATCAACTCAAAACTCTTTATTTACAATGAAAAATAATACATTTTGAAATGTTTCAGTTATATACGTAATTCAACTTAAAGTAACATCAGTGTGACTTCTGTTGTTGCAGATTAGATGACAAATAACTTATATTAGGTTGTAAGATTTTAGTTCAAGCATTACTGTTAATTTTTTGCTAGTTATTAATTGTTAGCTTGTTTTTTATGCTTATTAATTGTTTTTTTTTTTACATTAATTGTTAATTATTTGGTTAAAAATTGTTTATTCTTTTGCTCGTTTATTGCGAATTTTTAATTTAATTATTAATATGCTTCATAATGAACTTTGTGATGGATCAAAATATTGTGTAGCGACACACATTTAGGGCACGCGTGCCATTGGTTCGCCATCCTTGGCCTATAACGTCTGCGTCTGTCGATAATGTATGAATCATTCAAACAATTCTACAGATGCAAGATCAACCCACAAACTCAATATTCTTTAATTGTTCTGAGCAGTGTATAGAATTCTCAATTTTCAATTTTTTGTCTCTTACGGTATTTTTTCAATTGCACGGCATTATTTATATCTTACTTATTTAAAATGTTCATAATTTTCTGACCAACTGTAGTAGAATTCTAATGTCCCAAAATACAATGATCTGAATAATCTCAAATGAGAAAATAATCACCAAATTAAGTTCAGCCCATTTTTAATCCTTTGAATCATATCCCAATTGTGGGATCATACTCATAATTTCTTCTAATAAACTACTGTAATATATTTAATTATTCAAACTTCAACCTTCCGGATCACCAATTATCTAAGGTGGAATGTAGGAACATCAATGTATAATTTGTAGCGCAATGAGTATACTAGATTTCATAAGATATTCTATTATTTTAAATTGTTTATTCAATTTCACTATATTTCATCAAAGAGTTACATAAATAGTTGACATTTATCAACAAAAACATGCTATGATAATCTGGAGTTTAAAACTATAATAAATACCTCTTTACAGTTTTTCAGACAAAAATTAAACTGAAATAAAAACGTATAAAATATTTTTTTTTTGCTATGATCTTATGGTGATAAAGTGCTTGTTCGAATATATGCAATAGTTAAAATATCAGCATATGTTAAATTGTTTCCAACTTATGGCGAATAGCAATTAATTTAAATGAATATATTTGGCTTAGAAATATTTTTTTGTAAAATATTTAGTTACGATTTACTTAACAGACATTTTTGTTCGAAAAGTCATTCTGAAGAATAAATAACTGAACTTAAAAACGATGGAAGTTAAATATACATACCTTCAAAATATTGAACAGCTGTTTATAAGAGAGTCGGTACCCCGCAGAATCGCAGAATTAGTATATATTCAACTAAAGTCCAAATTTAAACTATTTACAAAAAGTTATTTTCGGTATAACCAAATACAATATCACGCTAAATATTATGTCTGATATTTGAAATATCTCATACATCTGATTCTACGTAACCCAAGCACCCACAACTTCAACAACACAATTTGTTTATTGTTTATTGCAATTGCAATTACATACATTTTCAGGCTTGTGTGCTCAAAATAGGCTTATAAACCTTCGTCAAGTAGAAGAGGACAGATAGCACAATAGGAGAGACAGCACCAAGTAGTCTTGTTTATTGGTGCAACATACATTTGCAGGCGTTTGTGCTCAATTAAGGCTTATAAGCCTTTGTCAAGTAAAAGAACAGATAGAACAATACAGAGAAAGGCAGCACTCAGATACATTCAGCTTAGCAGCGGTATTCGAACCCGCTACCTCCTCTCTACCCTAATTGTTTGGCGGGAGTTACCGAGTGGCCAGGAAGGTCCTTGTAATTAGTTTTTAATCTCAAAGCAATGCAATTTATTAGTTTATTTAATTATAACTCATACATATGCAGGCTTGCATGCCAGTATATGGCGTACAAGCCCATGTCAAGTTGAAGATTAGATAGCACAACTTAGACAAGGACATCATGGAGATACTTTCAAGGTTATTCGAATCTGCTATCTCTACACTACCGAGCGCTTGGTGCAATAGCGTGCGAGGCCCATATTATTTATTATCGATTCTACTTCCAGCTTTTGTGCTCCTTATAAAGAACTACTTATAAACTTTTGAATATATATGTAGCACAGAATTCCAGGAAATAGCACAAATGAGGGAAGGACAAAACATAGATACATCAGGAGTTACATACGAATTTCAAACCAGATACCTCTACGCGTTTGCTGCCGCTCGGCCAGGGCAATACAATAAAGCTAGCGGAAAATTTACAGATGATCACGATGCTAGTAAGTATGCTATATTTCGGTGCTTCTGTCAAGTTTCTGTCAACAATGGGCTATTGGCGACTGTCTGGGAAACATCCCTGAGGATAATCCGAAGACAAGCGATCACAATTTTGATCCTCTGCAGAGGGGATGGCACCCCCGCTTCGGTGGCCCGACGACCTGCACGCGAAGTCGAGCACTTTACGGTAAAACAGTGTAGCGAGGACCAGTACCGCACAACCTCAGTCCCTACGTAGTCTAATCCAAGTGGTCACCCACCCGCACATTGACCGCAGCCAGTGATCCTTGACTTCAGTGATCTGCTGGGAACCGTGTCTTAACGATCAGTCCACTGCGGGACCAGTGCTTCTATCAAAGTAGCTCGAGAAGATTAGGGTCTCTGTGGCCGAGATGTTTTGCCTTTCCACCAAAACTTCAGAAGCGTGCAGATAGCAGGTTCGAATCCCGCTATTAACCAGGATGTACCCGAATGCTGCTTTTCTAATTCTTAATTCACCCAATTCACATATCGCTTAATTATTGGTAACTGAATCAATAATTCACTAAATGGTTCTCACTCATCTTTCCTTTAGCGTGGTGTACGCATGAAGGTTGCGTAAATTTTCTTCAAATACTATAGAAAATATGCGCATTTGTTTCGAGTTTTCGAAGCCATTAAAAAAAAAGTCCCTTTCTAAATGCAATACATTTTTAAATATTTCGATTTTGTCTGAACTAAGTCCTATTCTTTATTTGAAAAATAAATAAATCTTACTATATATAAAAATCTAATGATGGTGTCGCAATTTTCCATTATTGTCCGGGCATTTCTATTGGCTGGAAAATCACATGGCAGGATCCAGTTTTCTCATTTTAATTTTCATATGGGTTTGGTTGTCATCAGCATAAAATTGATATAAGTCATTAAGTTACTGTTCTTCCCATGAATATTTTTGTTTCCCTAATTTAAAGGTTAAAATTACCTGCACTGTTATTATTAAGTTTTTGATTTCTAAATTAAGAGTTTATGTAGATTGTTTTTATTATTATTATCATAATTCTTACTATATATAAAATTCTAATGATGGTGTCGCAGTTTTCCATTGTTGTCGGTGCATTTTTATTGGCCAGAAAATCAAGTGGTGTGATCCAGTTTTTCCTCATTCGTCTCCTTATTGTTTTGGTTGTAGTCAGCATAAAATTAATAAAAGTCATGCTTTTCTATAAATATTTTTGAATCCCTAACTTAAAGTTATTTTCCTGTAATGCTATTATTATGCTTTTAATTCAAGAGTTTAAAACTAAGAGAATTGCTGTTTTTTTATTAGTATTATAATGTAAATCTGCCTCACATTTTAAGATAAAGTTATTTAGAAAGGTGGTCTAACAATTATTATTTTTGAGCAAATAACATTAATATACTGTTATAAATTACAGTTAAAGAGATCTGTTAAATGATTTAGAACTTAAGGATCAGCTTCATGCACAATGAGATGCAGGCAAAAAAAAAATATTTAATATATCCTACCGTTTGGTAAGCGAAAATATTAAATTAAGGATGTGAACTCATCAAATTTGTTTCAACAATATAACGTTATAACAACATAAATGTTATTTAAAAAAATGATTACTTAGAAAAATCACTTCTGTTTACCAATAGATCTAAATATCTAATATATATAATTCTCTTACGTGGCTCCCAAATTTTGGCTGTATTTCTTTTCCGCCGGTGGCAACGTTTGCTTTGTTTTGCTTACGCTACTATTTCTGTTACACGGCGAATCGACCCATGATTGCCGCTAAAAATGTCACATGCCAAATCTATCTGAGGTGACTCAACATATAGCGCTTTTAAAAACGGAAACTGAAATAACCAGAGAGCATCAGCTGCGGCAATCTCATACTATTAAGCTAGGCAGAAGTGAGTAGTCTTTGTCGATAGATCTCTATTTTAGTATTTTGTCGAAAGCGCTTTTTTTCACGAATTTATATATTACGAATTTATTTGACGATTTTTGATTTATATCACGAATTATACTATAGCACATTTCTAATAGGTTTAACGAATTACATGTCATTTATTTGAATTCAAATTTATTTTAATGACTTAGTATTTACTAAAAAGATGTAATTTTTTTTTAAAAAAAAAGTTGTTATATGGATTTGAATGATTGTTTTGAATTCTTAGAATTGTGTGCATTTGCAATGTACCTAAGTTAGTAGCGAGCGAAGCGATCTTGGTACGCGAAGCAAACCATATAAGATTGCGTAGCAATTTTCGGGTGTTGGCGAGCGTTAGGGAGCAGGGTGCGCAGCCCACTAGTATATAAATAAAATAAGATAAAATAAAATAAAGCAAGTTTTTTCGCTGCCGTTTTAACAACTACTTTATGGTAAAGAAAAATTTTATTTTTGTTGCGATATTTTATTAAAAGGAATTATTTATTTCTAGTATGATATTCAAATGTCCTATGAGAGTTTCAACTAAAAATTAGTTTAGCTTATTAACATTCAAAGATTCAGTTAAAAGCTTTGTGGGAGAACTCTCCCCTACCCTTCTTTTGCAGTAGGTAAAAAAATTTCGCACTATAAAAAAAAGTTTGATGTTTACTTACTACCATTTTTGCTGTTGAGGTAAATTAAATTTTTTTACAGTGCATGTAATCATTATTTTTAGTTACTTTTTTACTGTTATAGTTTTATTTCCTTATAATTTATTTTTTGTTTGTTTAGTAAGTCATACTTTCATACGCAATTAAATTAATTTATGGCTTCATTACAAAAATAATTCATTTAAAAAAAGAAGTAAATCTTTTTAGAATATTTTTAGTAAATTAGTAAAAATTAAAAAATTTACCCTTTCAAAAGAAGGAAAAAAGCATTTTTTACCTTTGCGTTTATTCACTAGGCCTTCGTTAATTCCTGTGACCTGGGATATATAAGCCAAATAATGCCTACGTTGAAATTTTCCACTACTTGAAACTCTTCAAGTTAAAATAATCAAATTCTTAAATTGCGCAACTGAGTTAGGCGGTTTATATTCAAGTTAAAATAACCAAATTTCTATTCAAATTGAAAAAATTGGTCTTTTTAGATAAATTTCAAAGGATTCTTGACGTTAAAATACTTTATAAATGTAGTGCATAAATCGTTAAATTAAATATACTTTATCGTCTGAAGTACAGTAAAGAATAAACTTTAAAAACTATTTAATTTATGAATTTATCAGAATAAATTATTTTACTAACCATACTGCTGACTTTAACATGTAAAACCGAAGTCGAATTGATAAACTCGAAAATTTAGATATTCTACTGTATGCATTAAGCTACAATTTTCTTATTGAGCAACTAAATTATGCGATTCATTTTCATGTCAAAATAATCAAATTCTTTCATGGCGCAACTAAGTTAGGGAATACAAACATAAGTTAAAATATCCAAAATTACATTCAAATTAAAAGTTTTAGTATTTATAGATAAATTTGAAAGTTGTCTTAACATTAAAATGCTCCATAAATGTAGCGCATAAATCTTCAAATAAAATATACTTTACTGTCTGAAGTACTAAGAAGAAAGAAGTGTAGTCTTTATGCTTTCAACCACCATCGCGGAATTATAAGGTACTCAACTAACGACAATTCTTTTATGGCGCAACTATATCCGTGATATAACCTTCGACTTGCGCCAAAGTGTTTCAAAACTTTCAGCTCAAAATATTACTGGCCAGTAAAAGATGAAGGAGTGTGTGACGATTTTTTTTCTTCCTTTTCTCTTTTCAAAAAAGAAGAAAAAAGTAAAGCTTGTCGTTGTTGTTCGAGTTGTGTTAAGGTGTCCACTATAGCCGGTCAACAAGCCGTAAAACTAAAGGTCCGTTGAACGAGTGAAACGGCTGAGAAGGTCGTAAAAATTCGAGAGTGACGCTCGTTCTATGGCCGTAGGTTGCTACAATTCTACAATTCTTGGCATTCGCCATTTCAAGACTTTGGCAACTTTAAGAAGGAAAATTTTGTTTTGAAACAAATCTCATTAGTCTCATCGGTGTGAGTTTCTATTATTTGATCTAATAAAACGTATTTTAAACATACATTTTATATATGTTGACCTCTAAATTTATTTTAAAATCTAGAAAATGTATTGTTCATTTTGTTACCCGAAATAAAACAATAACCGCCCAATATTATTATTGCTTTAGATTTTTAAACTAAATAATGGGGGAAAATAAATAACTAATTATTTATTGTCAAATAAGAAAATAAAAGGGTTGCACTGAGAATTGTTGCTTTGATTTTATACCCGTCGTTGAACAGCCGACCCAATTTTGGGTTTACGACCACTAATGTTCAACTCCGCAGCCCTGCAATTTCGAATCCAATCCAGAAGACAACGGAACTCCCGGATCAAGTATTGGGAGAAATTTGCCTTCGTGGAGGACTTTTTTGATGGAACTACATGTAGACATGTAGTCCCATCATTACATGTAGAGGAAGACCATGAGAACCTCTCACGGTTAGCCTGATGGCAAGAGGACTCTAACCCATGATCCGTCTAGCACTGAGGATATTTCACGTCAGCACTGTGGTTGGTGCAGGCCGGATGCAGATTCGTATCGACCAGCCATCGCTGGGATCGAACCCGGGTCATCTTATTGGGAGGCGAATGCTCTATCCCCTGAGCAATCACGGCTCTGTTACTTTGATTGTAGAATTCGATAATACAAGAACAAGACGAAATTTGGTTTAATTTGCTAAAGTAAACAACATTATTCCAAGTTAATCAAGCAGTGATATAAACTAGATCTGCCAGACACACAAAACAAAGTAATGTTGCGAGTTTCCTAAGCCTCATTCAATCGAACAATACCACCTGGGGCCTGTAGAATACGTGTTTACCGAATTAAGTCAATCATTTAAGGAAACAAACATAAATAGATAAACAATATTAATTGAATCATTTAAAAAAATACTGAAATTTATAAGTTTAAATATTTTTAAATTGCTTTTTTAAACAACGATATGCATATTATGATTGAAATATGAAAGAAATTCAATCATAATGGTTGAATTCAATGCACTAATCGTATAGGTAAGAAATATTAAGGTCATAACGTAAGCTGATCAAATGGTGTTAGAACCGAAACTTTACTAGAAAGAGGGTAAGAGAAATGATTATTTGAGTATCTCGTGATCGTGGGACCCGAGTTTATTGTCACCGAGAAGAAGCAAATTCAGCCTATGTATTACATAGATAGAGAGCTGAATTTGCTTCCTTCTGCAAGGATAATGAAATATTTCCTTTAAAAATCAAAAACTTAAATAACTCATAGAATGAAAGTTACATTTAAACTAAACATTTTAATAGTAAAATTTCGAATTGAATTTTATTTTAAAGACTTTTTGTTTGTGGTACAAAAATATTAAAAATTAATCATACTTCTGCAGAATTACAATAACGAAATATTCAGGTAAAAGAAATAGCTAATGGATCTTATGACCTTTGCATATTTTATAAACTAGTTTTATAAATAAAATAATAACTTAAACGACTTTTTTTAGGTAAATTGAAACTTTAAGGAGAGAGAGGAAATTGGGAATAAACAGGTGAAAAAATCTACCTGGAGGCAGCTAATTGAGAAAGCCTTGGCCTGCACTAGACTGTAGTGCTGACGAAGAAGAAGAAGAATTTTAGAGCTAATGAGACATCATCTGAGTATGAAATTATTCTATGACAATTAATATAAAGTTCCACAAAATGTGAAAATTAAAATGTATTTCTTTTCCAAAAACAATTCTGAATAATAATTTAGACTTTTTCCATTCTTTATCAATGTAAAACATTAGCAGTCTTATTTTTTGAAACAGGCAACACCTTGTATTTGACTCATCTTGATAGAATTACAATTCATGTCAAAATAATCTTAAATTAGTAAGTTAGAAATATATTTAATAATTTATACATTTATAGGAACTACTAATTCATAACCAAAAACTGAATGGTTTTCAATTTTCATTACATTTCTCTCGCCAAGGTATAAAAAATGTGCCAAATTTGGCAAACCTGACCGTAACGAGCTCTATAGTCCGTGATGTGTTGTAAGGCCACATATCATCAACTGTGTTTGTTCGCTGTTATGGCCTGCAGACAGCCCACGTTTCCTTCAAAATAAATAAATAAAATAAATATGGGAGCCAGAAGAGATATAGATAAATATATAGGAAATGGTGTATATATACAGTCCAGATGGATAAGAGCGCTATTTCAACTTAATGCAGTGGACAAGTGACTCTTAGGATACAGAGACATGTCTAGAAAACAGAGAACGACCATATATCTTCATCCTTTTTTCTTTAGACTTAAGAAAAAAAAAGAATAGAATATATTTTACTTGATAGGAATGCAAAATATTTTAAAATAAATCAAATAAAATGTAGTTAAATTATTAAAATGGTGGGATCAACGTTGGATCTGTAGTGATAAAATTTATTTTTATTTGAATATATTTAAAAGAAGAAATGTTTGGTGTGCTTGAGAACATACATGACTTTCGTTTAAACTAAACTATCAAATAAATATAGAAATTGGGAGTCGCAAATTTGAGTACATTTTTAATTTTTTTTTTTTGATTTGCTTGAGAACATACATGACTTTCGTTTAAACTAAACTATCAAATAAATACAGAAATTAGGAGTCGCGAATTTGAGTATATTTTAAAATTTTTTTTTATTTGCTTGATACATGACTTTCGTTTAAACCAAACTATCAAATAAATACAGAAATTAGAAGTCGCGATTCAATAAATTAGGAGTCGCGAATTTGAGTATATTTTTTTTAAAAAAAATTTGATTTGCTTGAGAACATGCATGATTTTCGCTTAAACTAAACTATCAAATAAAAAAAGAAATTAGGAGTCGCGATTCAATAAATTAGAAGTCGCAGATTGTTACTAACCTATCAAAATTAAGCGTTTTGACTAAATATGAAACAAATAGAAAGCTTTCAATAAATTTGTAGTCACAAATTACTACTAAATTAATTAAGCTGAGCGTTTTAACTAAATAATTAAATAAATACAGAGTATTCGATAAATTAAGACTCATAAATTACTACTTAAGCAAAGCAGATGTAAAAATTTTACAGAAATTTGATGAAACTTATGTCTGTAAGACAGGCAAATATCGAAGCTTGTTTGATTGCTAGAAAAAAAGGAGAATTGCGATAGTTAAAATATCAGTTTCATCAGGTAATCAATCTGTTTTTAATGTTTAATCTGGTCTCGATAATCAAACTGATTATGATGAATTTTATTTATTTTTTTTAAATATTAATTCATGACACCTAATGTGTTAACTTTATTTTTAATAAGGATTTTAAAAACATTTATTAATGAAACATCTGTTTATGTTATTCAAATTAGGAGCAAAAAAGAATGACTTGTTTAGTTACTTTTGAAAAACACTCAAATTATTGATTGATTGTTTAATTAAAATTTCATGAGCATTTATTTAATGCCACAAAAATGCAAATTTAATGGCACAAAAGCCGAAAATGGCAATACTGCACCAAACGCAAATGATATAGCATTTTTAATGAAGCAAAATCAAATGGCGTTATAAATTAATTATGACTGAAAAAATAAAGTTAAAGATAATAAATGAGAAATAATTACTACGATACTCTTAGGACGTGAGACCTGTACTTATAACTAAAGTAAGTAAACTAAAAAAGTTGAGCATATTCCAGCGTAAGAACAAGTTTAGAGACAGTGATATTGTATTCTACGAAATTGTTATTCAAAACTGTGGTTTTAAAAAAGAAAATTATGTCTATAAACGACTTTCTATTATTTCTTTACATTGTAAAATCATAATTTTCCTTTAAACTTCTTTTTTTGAAAAAAAATTTCCATAATCAAAATTTAAGTTTGAAAATTATTGCAATGAAAGTCTAAGAACTTAGGTCAAATTTAAAATTCGACGTAATTAGCGATTAAAATTCAAGCTTTACAGTCAAAAAATTCCTAATTTCTCTAAGTTAAGAAAAATATCGTTTAAAATAACACGACCTCTGAATTCTAACACAATTTTATATCCTTACAACATTTTGCATATTATAATTTGACATACGATAATACTAAAAAAAACGACGATTATTACCATTATAATTATTAAATCATTATTACCAATATAATTTTGATTCTATTCTTATATTTGCTGAAAGAGTAGCCAAATTTAGTTGCTCTAGCTCTGAGTTTAAATTTCAGAATTAAAAATAAAGAACTTAAAGCTGCCGATTTACATGCCAAAACAATATATTATTTATATCAAATACATTTCAATAAATAGAAATATTTTTCAGCTAAAAAATTAAGTTGATCTTAGAATGTAATTTGTTATCTCGAAATTATTTCTTCTTAAGAACAACAGTTATTTATAATAAGTTCTTCTGTGAAAAAAAGGACGGAACAATTAGTTCAAAAAATTACTTCCAATTAAAAATTTTGCTGATTATTCCTAGCATTTATTTCCAAACAAAACAAAGTAATTTCACGATTGTTTAAAAAAAAAATTCTTTCAAAAAACACTAAAACTGAAGATTATTTGTTGAACTGAACACGCATTTAAAAAAATAGGAAAAGACAGTTTTAGCACAAAAATAATTATAACATATAGTGGTAACAAAGTTACAACTATAATGATAATAATGATCTATGATGAAGATAATGATAATGATTATTTTGCTAGATTTGTTTAAATGTAGTATTCGTTACAGTAAATTTACAATATTTTTTGAATTTTCGTTTGAATTTCTTTTTTAAATTTTCTTTACAAAATGGGCGAATTCGACTATAATATGCAAAACAATAAAAAAAACTGACGACGTTATTTACTCTTGAGGAAAAATCAAACAATGCATTATGGTCTAATCTAACAATGGTCTAATTCTAAGAATCAAATAATGTTAGATGGTCTAATCTAACATCGATCTAATTCTAAGATTCAAACAATGCTAGATGGTCTAATCTAACAATGGTCTAATTCTAAGAATCAAACAATGTTAGATGGTCTAATCTAACAATGTTCTAATTCTAAGAATCAAACAATGTCAGATGGTCTAATCTAACAATGTTCTAATTCTAAAAATCAAACAATGTTAGATGGTCTAATCTAACAATGTTCTAATTCTAAAAATAAGACAATGCTAGATGGTCTAATTTAAAATGGTCTAATTCTAAAATTCAAACAATGCTAGATGGTCTAATCTAACAATGGTCTAATTCTAAGAATCAAGCAATGTTAGATGGTCTAATCTAACAATGTTCTAATTCTAAGAATCAAGCAATGTCAGATGGTCTAATCTAACAATGGTCTAATTCTGAAAATCAAACAATGCAAGGTGGTGCATCTAATGCACAAACAAAATTAAGATAAAACTTGTAAAGTAAAAAATAAAATAGCTGAATCTTTTTATTCGAAATTTTTGAACAAGTATTTATGCGAAAAAAAGTGAGATAAATAAAATGAATAGGGGATTTGATTGAAAGTAAAATTAAGGGGTAGTTCGAAATAGTTACTTACAAACAGTTTTTATATGAAACAATGTTAAACGAAGATGCAGTTTTTGTGTCAAACAATGACAAAGCCTCAATAAAGCATTACACTGTAACTTTTCTCAACATCATATAATATTGTGGGTCCTTGTAATAAACTTGAAAGCAATCGTAGTTGAAATCGATAGCTATATTTTAATTAGTTTAAATATTTGAAACTTAATATATTTCTGATAATAATAATGATTTACATCTTTGACATTTTGTTGAATTGGTTTGAATATAGAATATAATGATTATGAAAATCAAGAATATTTCTTAGACATTTAGATTCTTTTTTTAAATTTTCTTTGCCCTGAAGCCAAATGCGGCTATACTGCGCAATATTGCGTAGCTGATTTCATTTCTTACTCTAAAAATCAACTATGTCTGATGTCTGACGCTGAAACAAAACTGAGAAGTGAGAGAAGAAATAAAAATAGAAATGTTTCTAAATAGTTATAATTGGTATTTGAAAATAAATATTAATCTGAAAAAGGCAACAAATAAATTAAAAAAGAAAAAAGGGAATTTAATAGGAAGTAAAATTAAACAATATTACAAAATAAATTTCAATAGCAACTGTTTTTATGTCTAACTATATTAAAAACAAAAAAAATACCTAAATAAAACGTTACACTGTAGTTTATCCATGGAATATAATAGGTCCTGTCATAAATTTACAACAAATTTGCCGATATTTTTTAATTATAAACTTTTGAATCTTAATACACCTCTAAAATTTAAGTATTTCATATAAATCTATTTCGTATTTTTCTATAAACCAATCTGCATAGATCAAGACAAATACCCAATCGTAAGAAAAATCACCGTTATTAAAATAACATTTTCTGAGAAAGAGCCAATAGCATCGCTCTTTAAAAAAACATTACGTTATAGATTGGGCGGAGTCGTAAAAAACGCGCATGTCTTTTTATAAAAACACTTCAAGAAATAAATAAAAAAAAGGCAGAATAAATCCCTCTTATTCGCAATTGGCGAGCAACTATCGCGACAATCCATTTTCTAAAAGCAGAAAAGAGCCGCTTTAAAAGAAAATCTGCTTAAGAATCTGGAATGCCGTAAAAAATCCATAAATACATACCAGAGGGATAGAATGTCGTCAGTAAAAATTTAAGAAAAAAAAATTGGCAACAGTTTAAAATTTTCAAAAGCGGAAAGACACAAGCTTCAAGAGTAGTGTTCCTTCATAACTGCTAATGGTCATTTGATGGTGATATTGACAGGGATCAAGCTATGCAGATGGGAATAGATGTTGAAGAGCAAGGGGGGCGAAGATACAGATTTTGGCAGGGGTAGAGGGGATCGACTACAGCTGCGACCTCCATCTTTGACTCATCAGTGGGTCGACCTCCGATAGCGTCTAATGGAAATTTAATAGCGCTTCCATAGAGAAAACACGTGGTGATGCTTGGGATCAGCATGACTTGCTCTTGAGCTTCTCATTCTGTGACGTCACGGATGCGCAACAGCCGGTATGGGATGCGGAGGACGTATTCGGAGGTGAAGCGGACGATCCGGTAGTAGAACTCGGGGTCATTCATGCGGTTGTGTGATTGGATTGAATGCTCAATCAGTCGAGATCACTTCACGTCATAATGGCGCGGGATTGAGTTTCATTGAGAAGATGAAAATTACTTTTTCATCTCCTCATTGACTCTGAATTCTTCTTCATTTAATAACCAACAAAACAATTATATCGATATTTATTTATTTTTTTGGCCTTTTTTGTAGAGATATTTAAAAAATAGTTATATTCATTTAACACGTCTTATTCAAATCTGGAGATGCTTAACGTTAATTTCGTTTCATTAATATTGATATTTATATATTTTTTGTCCTTTTTTGTAGAGATATTTAAAAAATAGTTATATTCATTTAACACGTCATACTCAAATGTTGAGATGTTTAACGTTAATTTCCTTTCATTAATATTTTTTTGACCTTGTTTGAAGAGATATTTAAAAACAAGTTACATTCATTTAACACGTCTTATTCAAATCTTGAGATTTTAACGTTAATTTTTTTTCTCATTAATATTGATGTTTATATATTTTTTTGGCCTTTTTTATAGAGATATTTGAACAAAAGTTACATTCATTTAACACGTCTTATTCAAATCTTGAGATGTTTAACGTTAATTTCCTTTCATTAATATTGATATTTATATATTTGTTTGGCCTTTTTTGTAGAGATATTTTAAAAAAAGTTATATTCATTTAACACGTCTTATTCAAATCTTGAGATGTTTAACGTTAATTTTTTTTCTTTATTAACATTGATATTTATATATTTTTTGGCCTTTTCTGTAGAGATATTTAAAAAATAGTTTTACATTTAACACGTCTTATTCAAATCTTGAGATGTTTAACGTTAATTTGTTTTCATTAATATTGATATTTATATTTATTTTTTTGGCCTTTTTTGTAGAGATATTTAAAAAATAGTTATATTCATTTAACACGTCTTATTCAAATCTTGAGATGTTTAACGTTAATTTTTTTTCATTAATATTGATATTTATATATTTTTTGGCCTTTTTTACAAAGATATTTAAAAAATAGTTATATTCATTTAACACGTCTTATTCAAACTTGAGATGTTTAACGTTAATTTTTTTTTCATTTATATCAATATTTATATATTTTTTGGCCTTTTTTGTAAAGATATTTAAAAAATAGTTATATTCTTATTCAAATCTTGAAATTTTTAACGTTAATTGTTTTTTCATTAATATTGATATTAATTTTTTGGGGCTAATAGGACATATGAACATTAAAAATATTTTATGTTTGTTTATTATATGAATATTACAATAAACAATAATGATGAAAAAGCAAAATTATTTTTTCATCTCCTCATTGGAAATTAACTTTGAATTCTTCCTTATCTAATAACTCATAAATCATTTGTTTCTATATTTATTTTCTCGGCTAATATGAAATGTATAAACATAAGAGATATTTAATAACTAGTTATATTTATTTAACAGGTATTATTCAAATCTTGAGATACATAACGTTATTATGACTGGCATTGATTTTCAATAAGACGATAAAAAAAAATTCTTGAATCGAAAATAGGAAATTGACTTTGAATTTTTAAAAATATTATTGGTGTTTATTGTCTTTGCTATTAAATATGTAAACATTAATTTTTTTTCTGCAAATAAAAATGGTGAATTGACTTAATTTTTTCTTACTTAACATAGCACAAATAATTTAAAATTATATTTAAGTCAGTATAAAATATATGAACATTAGAGATATTTAAAAAAAGAAGTTCCTTTATTATAATCTTGAAATATTTAGTGTTAATATGCATTGAGTTTCCTTTAAGGTAAAGAAAAAATTCTTTACTAAAAGTGAAAATGGGGAATTGATTTTAATTTTTTTTTTTTTTTTTACATATAATAACCAACAAACAATTTACACTAATATTTATATTCTTACAATATATGCATATGAACATTACAGAGTTTATTTTTAAGGAAATAGTTCATATTTATTTTGCAGTTACTATTATTCAAATCTTAAAGTCCTTAATGTCTATTGGGCATAAATTTGAATTTCATGCAGGATGTAAAAATTACTTTTTTCTGAAAGTAAAAACTCATAATTGACTTAGTATTTTTTTTTAGTGACTAATAAAAATTTTACTCTGATGTTTATTTATTTGATTCTTATGAAATATATGATTAGAGTTGAAATTTTTTTTAATGAGTTATTGTGCAATTATTATTTAAATACGGAAGTCTTTATAGTTGAGTTACTGCTTGCAAAAAAGGGATATGAAGAAATAAAATATTTGGATTTCTCTCAATAAGTTAGTCAATTCTCAATATTCTCAGAGATAGAGGGATCACGGGTTAAAGTTCCCTTATCTTCTGGCTAACCGTTGGAGGTTTTCAGGGTTTTACTCTCGATGTAACGCATATGCGAGTTAGTTCAAACAAAAAGTCTTCCACGAAGACTAGTTTGTCCCAGTGCTTGATCCAGGAGTTCCCTTTATCTTCTGGGTTGGGTTCAAAATTACAAGGACAACGGAGTTGAACATCGATAAACGTACTCAGAATTGGGTCAGCAGTTCATCATCGCTTATAAAATTGTAAAATATCTAATATATTTGTTTGTTGCAAAACATATAGACATCTCAGTGATTCAAAGAGAAAATTCCAGAATTCTTTTGCAATTATTATTTGAATCTTTTATTTGAGCTTTTTATGGCAATCTGGCCTGAAATTGTTTTATAATTGTACCTATTTTTCTTGGTTGTACCTATGTTGTTTTGTACCTAGTAATGTTGTTTTGTATTTTTCTTGGAACTGGAAATAGAGAATATATTTTAGTTTTTTTCCTTATTTAACAACTAAAAACTCTCTTGTAATCATATATATTGAATCCAGCTTTTCCCAAATATATGAACAGAGTAGAAATTTGGAAGAAAATAAACATTTTATATTTGTTTTACAATCATTATTCAAATTTTGAAGTTTCAATAGCTCAGGAATTGTTTAGGAATGAGCAATTGGAAATCAAATTAATTAGAATTGCGCCGTAAATCAAGATTACTACACATGATTAAGTTAAATAGGTGAAATTCACAGTAATATAAATTACATTTTTTTCTTCTTTTTGATACTCTAATTGATTAAAGACAGGACGTTTTTTTTTCGTTTTTTTTTGTCTAGAAAAGATTTTTCTAATTATGCAACAATAAACCATATTTTTAACCTTAATTATGATGTAATAAGCCCATTACTCAACAATGTTTATCTCGAAGCAAATTATTCATACAACTTATTTTTGTATTGAAATTATGTTAACTTTTTTGTACTAATCTTGCATTCGCATTTAGTGAGTGACCGGATTGGAAAAGTATTTACTCATTTTTAGATATTGGTTGTATTGTATTTATCTCAGAAATTCCTCTTTTCCCCACAGTGTTACCATTTCATTAAAATAGCAATGAACAGAAAAAATGATAAAGCAATATAATAAAATATAAATCATTATTTATAGTGTCATACAATTTAAAGTAAACCGAAGATTCTGTGTTAAAATATATCAAATTATGAGACATGGGTGTCAGAAAAGGGTAACTATCAGTTATATATTTATATATATATATATATATTATCTANATATATATATATATATATATTCTCCCTTCCAACAGATACATACTGTATGAATTTTCTAAATTCTTAAGGGGTAGGGCATATACCAATAATGCTAAAATTGACCTTTTTCGATGTACCTTTTCTCGGCATCTAAGTAAGATATTGCTTCAGTTTTTTTTCCACAGAATGTTTACATATACATGTTTACACTATGATAACTGTCAATACATTTAACATAATAAACTGATAATAAACTGTTAATACGTCTTTGACAGAATTTTTTTTAAAAAAATTATGAACTGAGAACTTTTAAAAAGTTTCATCATTTTTGAGCAAAAATCTTTCATAACTCAAAAAGTATTTCTGTTAACGCTGAAACGCAGCATACAACTAAAATAATCTCAAACATCCCCCAAAAACTTCAAGGAGATATCATGAGAAGTTTCTTAGAAAAGGAACATAAAAAAAGGTCAGTTTTAGCATTATTTATATATGCCCTACCGACTCCCCTTACTTCTTCCAATGCATAGATAAAATATGAATAGAATTTCTTCTGATGCGCCAGCTCAATTCTTTCAGCACAAAACGAAGTTTCAAGGACCATCGTAACTTTTTAACATTATTACCGAAATATTTTTTCGAAATCTATATTTAAAAGCCCCTATAAGGCATTTATGGACGCGAAGAAAGAAGCGTATTGTACGAGTACACCGGGCAATAATAATCATTTTACTTTGTATTCTAATTAAGAATCAATGCCTGTTGGTACAAACAACGCACGTGATGTAATCACGGGATACCAACTAATTTTAGTACTAATGGTTTATGAAGAAATCAACTAATTTCGTTGCAAATGTCGTAAGCATAAATTACGTCGAGCATCTATATCATTTAACATAGAAGAGTTTCTATAAAAGCAAGCTTTGCAGTCACTATAGAACCTTTACCAATTGACTAAGTGTATTATGAAAGTCTATTTGATAAAGATATTTAATTAGTAATCCACCGCAATATAGTTGTGAGAGCTAAACTTTCCTGTGATTACACGTGCTAAATTTTATGATATATATAAATATTTTCTATCAATTGTAGAAAATGTCCTTATTTATCTATATACTTAAATTTTCATTTTTAACCAAGGATTCCAACATTCTAGTACCCTATTTAATTTGTTATATAGCAAGCTATATAATAAATATTTAGCAGTAGAGGCATTCATTTTTTGGTAAAATTTTTCCCAACCGTAAGACAGGCAACTGAATTTTAGTTACTCTAATAAAAACAACTATCAGTTTATAAATTCAATAAACTTGCCAAGGAAGAGAGGGAAAAGGCCTACACATATCGTGCAATATTTAAATACTTTCCAACATACCAACTGTAGAAAATGTCCTAATTTGTCAGCATACGTAAATTTTCATTCTGAACTAAAGACTTCCAACAGTCCAATTCCCTGTTTAATATGTTATATAGAAAGCATTCTAATAAATATTTACCAGTAGAGGCATTCATCCTTTGGTAAAATCTTTCCAAATGCAATACAGGCAACTGAATTTTAGTTACTCTAATAAAAGCCACTATCAGTCTATAAATTCAATAAACTCGCTAAGGAAGGGTGGCAACACTGTGACATAAAAGGCTAGCACATATCACCCAATATTTAAATACTCTCCAATATATTAATACTACATATCAACTTTAGAAAGTGTCTTAATTTGTCAACATACGTAAGTTTTCAATTTGAACCAAAGACTTTCAACAGTCCGATTCCCTGTTTAATATCTTGTACAGCAAGCATTCTAATAAATATTTACCAGTAGACGCATTCATCCTTTGGTAGAATCTTTCTCAACTGCAAAACAGACAATTGAATTTTAGTACTCTAACGAAAACAATTATCAGTTTATAAATTCAATAAGCTCGCTAATGAAGGGGGGCAACACTGAGAAAAAAAGGCTTGCACATATCGCCCAATATTTAAATGCTCTCCAATATATCAACTATATAAAATGTTCTAATTTGCAAACATACGTAAAATTTTATTTTGAACCAAAGACTTCCAACAGTCCGATTCCCTGCTTAATATCTTATGCAGCAAGCCTTCTAATAAATATTTACCAGTAGAGGCATTCATCCTTTGGTAAAATCTTTCCCAACTGCGAGACAGGCAACTGAATTTTAGCTACTCTAATAAAACCGACTATCAGAAGATAAAATCCAATATACTCGCAAAGGAAGGGTGGCAACTCTGTGACACAAAAGGCTTACACATATTGCCCAATATCTCCCAATACTTGTTCAATATACCGCATCAAACTAACATTACCATTCTGAAGTGTGTATGATGATCCTCAAATTCGATTTCCCTTCTCCTTTAGAAAGAGAGACAAGCCATTGTGGAGCATCCGGCGGTTGCGTAAGTCATATCCCATCTGCTCATGCTACATTAGCAAGTGAATGGGAAGATGCTATGGCCATGCCTCTATCCTCCCCATTCATAGCGATGCGGTGACACTCCAAAGGACTTGGGATGAGGGGTTTTTGACGGGAGGAGGAGGATCTTCCTTTTGGAGGTACACGCTGTTATCTGCTTTCATTTGGGCGTGGGCAATGGATGGAATTCAATGATCCAACGACCGTCCTTCTTTTCCACTCATAGATAAAAGCTGGACAGAATATGAGCGGTTTTTTTTATTATGAGAGTCAGCTTTTAAAATGTGATAGATGGAATACATATTCAGTGATGCTGTAAAGTTATTCGGGTCTCCTTTAGAAAATGGTCTTTAATATACTGCATTGAAGAAAATCGTCCATTCCGATTCGCTTTAAATTGATTATATTGCTTAAAATGCCAATTCTTACAACAGCAAAAAAGTTATATAATACTATACTATTTAATTTTATAATACTATTTAAAATGTGATAGATGGAATACATATTCAGTGATGCTGTAAAGTTATTCAGGTCTCCTTTAGAAATTTACATCTAATATACTCCGTAGAAGAAAATCATCCATTCCAATTCGCTTTAAATGCCAGTTCTTACAAAAATAAGTTTTATAATACTTAAATGCATGAAAAATGCTACTTAATTTTATACTATTTAAAATGCGATAGATGGAATGTGTAAAGTTATCATACCATTTTCAGTGATGCAGTAAAGTTATTCTGGTCTCTTTTAGAAATATGTATTTAATATTCTCCGGAGCAGAAAATCATCCATTCCAATTCGCTTACAATTGATTATTTTGCTTTAAATACCAGTTTTTACAAAATGTAGTTTTATAATACTATCACGCATGAAAAATACTACTTAATTTTATAGTATTTAAAATGTGATATATGGAATATATAACTTTAAATTGATTTTAAAACTTTAAGTCTCAATTTTACAAAAATATAATTGTATATATTTTTTATTTATTAGCTAGAAATTGTATCTTTAAACACAAGTTTATCAGCAATAAAATGGTTATTTTCTGAGTAAATTTACTTTAAATTATAAACCATACCTAATAGAAATTATAAATTGTAATTTTTTTTTTGAAAAATGACCTTCTACTGGTTCTATTGACTCCAAGAGATACGCTTAATTTTCGCTTCCTATTTTTCCTCAAACCTAATTTATAAAGCTATTTGTTTTCATTACGTTAAATGCGAAATATCATTTAAGTTAGGCGTAGTTCTGCCAAAACTAACTTTTGCAGTATTAAATTCACAGTCTATTTTCTCATAAAATATTTAAGAAAAGTGGATCGATCAAAGGGAAAAACCAGAAATAGAAACAGTTGTACAGTGCCAAATTTATTAGATATTACAGATTCCATTTATAAATTCAAGTGTCATTCGACGAGAAATTAAATAGACTAAGTAAAAAAGAGGAATGATCATTAGGGTGTTAAGTTTTTTACTTTTGTTTCGTGTTAAATTTTAAAAAGATTACATCATAAAAGTCATTATACTCCATCCTTTTTTCAATGCTTTTTTTATTGGATTACTTTCACGAGTTATTTATTTTAAAACTATTTTAGGAGGTTAAACAGAAGCTTCAGTTTAAGCGTTTGTTTAAATAGATGTAGAGTTTTATGGTACAGCAAATAAACAGCTCAAAACACAAAAGCTTTTGCGTGCTCAAGATAATGAAATCAAACGGTGTTGAAAACAACATTTGACTAAAAAAAGGTGGGATAAAGGACAAAGACAATATTATGGCTATGAGCGTATATGTCTTGAGACTCACATTCGCATATTATGGGAAAGCAAATAACTGTTGAGATGACAGGTTACTAACAAAGCTGTTTCAGATAAAACACTTGCGTTTGCTTTGTATACTATCAATTATCTTGTTTTAACAACCTCATTGTTGCTTTATATTCATATTCGTATTCGTATATTTGCATATACGAATTCGTATTCGTATATTCGTATTCGTATATTCGTATTCGTATATTCGTATTCGTATATTCGTACTCGTATATTACGCAAATAAATTTTGAATACAGTTTTAGAAACGGTTTCATTTTTAATCAATATGAATATTTTAAATCGATTTCTGAAGAAAAAAATAAAATATAGAATAATTTTATTTTTTGTTAATTGCTTTCACAAGAGAAAGTTTTTCAATGGAATCGCTTTAAGAAGCTATCAATTTTTGAACATTTTCTTAACATGATTACTAGGCATAAACTTTCTGTACTTTTTTAATTTTTAGAACAGTATATCGTCTCCTTTCAAATAAAAAAAAAAAATGAAATCCCACTGATCTTATCGAGCAATTATTATTATATTGTAAGCCTCTTTCATAGAAATTTTAAAAAAAAAATATTTATAAAATTTCATTTCTCTGAAAAGGTGCCATTTTAATATGTTTTGATATTCCTTCAAAGGGATAAGAAACATTTTTAAATATAAAATTATCCCTGTAGAGAACTATGGTTTTTATAGCTCAAACAGCTCTGTTGCAGAATATTTTTCCACAGAAGGAAAGATAAAAATTCTATTAGTAATATTATTATTTTAATAATAGTGCAGAGAAACTTCCAAGAAAGACCACTTCTGTGTAGCGAACTCCTCTATTTACCACCAATTTTGAGAGGCGCAGAACTTATTCATCAACTTTATGTTGAAGAAAACCTTTAAAAAAGACCACCAAAATCTCTTCGAGTGACAGGGTAAACCTCCACACCAATTGCGGAAAAGGTTAAATAAGGAAACACGAAAAACAAAATATCAAAACAAAAGAAGTTAACAAAACAAGTAAGTTAATTCATATGTATTCAAAATATTTGTGAATGGTTCTTGTTTAGAGAGCTCTTTTTAAACGATCTCTGAAAGAGATTAAAATTCTCATGCTGCCATCAAAGCGTACTAAAGACGATGCTATCAATGATTTATTTTTAGAATAGTAAGTTAAATTTAAAAAAAAAAAAAATTATTTTAGAAAAACTAAGCATTTTAAGCAAACATACCTCTTCTCATTTTTTATTAAAGAAAACTAATTTTTATAATATAAATTAAATGAAAACTCAGGCAAAAAATATAATTGTTTATTTATTTAAAATAATTCTCTCATTCATAATTTTATTTTATAACCGTCATTGAACAGATTTGAAGACAAGGAAACTCCTGGATCGAGTATAGGAAGAAATTTGCCTTGGTAGAGGACTTTTTGATGGAGCTAACCGGCATTTGTGTTACACGGAGAGGAAGACCACGAGAACCTCCCACGGTTTGACAGGGGACTCAGTGCAAGCCGGATGCGGGCACAATGAATTATTGGCGACGGTCTGGGAAACATTCCTGAAAATAATCCGAAGATATGCCCTCAAAATTTTGATCCTTTGCAGAGGGGATGGCTCCCCAGCTTTGGAGAACATTTGGAGGTTTTCGAGACGTAATTTTTATGTTATTTTTTTCCTCTGCTTGGATATTAAAAAGGTGCCGTTATGGCATGGTGCATCAGTCTACCACTGAGGATATTTTACATCAGCACTGTGGTCGGTGCAAGCCGGATGCGGAATTCGTAACGACCGGGATTCGGACCCGGTTCGCCTCTTTGGAAGGCGAACGCTCTATCCCTGAGCCATCGCGGCTCTCTCATTCATAATTTTATTTTATTTTATTTTATAACCGTCGTTGAACAGCCGACCCAATTTCATGGGTTTACGACTACTTACGTTCAACTCCGTAGCCTTGTAATTTTGAACCAATTCAGAAGACAAGGGAACTCCTGGATCAGTACCCCCAGAGGTATTGATTTGTTGTGGGAACATGGAGGACTTTGAGACTCGGCAGATTTAACGTGCATCAGCCACCATTTACTACGCGGGGAGTCTTCGGCCGGCGAGGATCGAACCCACGACCTCTTGGATATGGGCCCAGCGCCCTACCGACCAGGCTATCCCGGCCCCTCTCATTCATAATTGTTAAATTTGTTTTTACACTTAAGGCGACTGCCTACCTTGAAATGAGTGATTTCGTACAAAAAATCGATTTTCTGTTTATTACATTTTTAAAAAATATGAACTTTCAAGATTCCAAAAATGTTTTACTTTTAATTTTCTGATAATTATTTGTAAAGTTATAGCCGATTTAAAAACCGGAAGTCACATTCTGAAAAACCGGAAGTGAATAAAAAATGACGGAATTTAATGTAAACAAAGCTGTTATGCGTTGGTTTTTTGTTTTCCTTTCAGTGAAAAGCCATAAAATAATATTAATAACAATTATAAATGTATTGAAATGCATCTGGCAATTTTTTATTAATGATTTTTCTTAAAGAAATATGATTTGAATGGCAACTGCTATGATGTTTACATATTTTGTTTTCTGATTGATTCACGCGCTTTACATTCCGTTCTTGAACAAGATCCGATTTATATTTTGAAATTTTTTCGATAGAATTTGATATTTTTTTAGTTATTTTTAATTTTCTTCAAAAATCTTTTCTTTCTTTTTTCAAAAATCTTCGTAAAATGTTATTTTAAATATTGTGTTTTTAAGCATAATATTGCATATATTTTCAATTTTTTTATATAAATTTTATACTTTTAGTTCAAAGCACAAAATAGAGCAAAATCAGTATGTAGTATAAAGGAAATATGTCTTATTGGTTATAATTTTGTGTAATCGTGTATTACACAAACATATAATGTACTAATTTCATACTCAAATTTTTAAAATATTTAATTATGTATTGATATGAAATTGCACTTTTATTGTTTTTTATATCTAACTCAAGCTATACATTGTTATTATCACCTGTATTTCTAAAGTAATTAAATCTAAAATGACAAAAAATCAACAGATGTTTACTAACAGTAAATTGAGCATTTGTACGGAGATTTTCAACTTATTGAAAAAAGGATCAGGAAAAAAAGAATATTCAGTGAAAAGTTCAATTTAAACAAGTATAGTGTATATGAAGGTTAGGTATATCTTTTTGGATAGTTTAATGTTTGTATGATAAATGTAATTTACTTTTACTGTACAAATAAATCTTAAAATGTGTTTTCTGGAAAACTGAATTTTTCCGTTTTTCGATTCCCGCTGGACCTTATTTCTCAAAAACTATTAGGAATTTTATGATTAAATTTTGTAACACTGTTATAAATATTATTATCTGTGTTCTGAACTAGAACTAAAATTCTATTTCAATATTTGATTATTTTATAGCTAAGTAAATCAAAAAAACTTAAAAAATATATCGTTATTTTGCTGTTTTTCTACGTAATTGGGCATATTTCACCAAATTTTTGATATTTTGATTAACTTTTAGTTCAAAACACAGAAAAGGGTTAGAATAATATATATTCCAAAGGAAATTGTATTTTATTACGTAGAACTAAGTTGAGGGTGTCCAGCGTAACTCTTAAAAATCACTAATTTTTGACCTAATTTCAACAAAATTTTACAAACTACAAAATATATTGTTTTAATTTTTCTTATTTGTGTCATTTTGTATCCCATTTTATATAACTAAGCATAAAAGTTTTTAAAAATTTATTTTTTTTAAAAAAAGTTCACCGAACGTGGGCAGTCGCCTTAAGGGATCAGATGGGATCATTTTTATTGTGGCTTAATTTTATTCATAAATTCTGTTTTTGTGACGCCAACACAATGGCATTTCTGCACCAAGAAAATGACAATAAATAAATTTAAAATCACTTGCGAAAAATCATGTACCTTCGATAACATTTTGAAGTCAATGGCGGTAACCCCTTAGAACGACCAACTTTCATTAACGACCATTTTACTATGAAACAGTGAGTGGTCTCTCCCGAGAGGTTTCACTGTATATGGAGTATAATAAAAATGTTTTAACTAAATAACTAACTAACTTAAAATATAACAACTACACTACACTAATATAATAAGAATGGAACTATATGAACGGAAGAAATAAAGTATTTAAATACGTTTATTTTGGTTTTATTAACCAGAATTATGTTTTTCCTTTTCTCTTACTAAAAACGTCATTTATATAGTACGGTAGTTTTACCAAAATGTTTTTCCAAAAGTATGTAACAAGAAATTTTCAACATATTTTTTTTCAAATTAAAAATATTTTAATTAAAAGTTGAACAAATTTAGTAACCACGCAGCTTTTTTATTTTCATTAATAAATTTTGAAATAAATTAATTGAATAGTCCATAAAAAATAACAATTCCAAAATACAACCAATCCTTATTATAGTCATAATAAAAAAACTACCTCACATATTTAAAAAAAAATTCATTTTATTACTTTTTAGCGTAATTTCCTTTTTCCTGAATCATATATTCCATGCATCGCTTTTCGAAAATCAAAGTGAAGTTATTCACACAAGTGTAAAAGACATCAGATTTTTGTCACTTGCTCGGTTGGCAAATGCCTGAGGGGTCAAAGCCAGCTTTCTGAGGGGTTGAGAACAACAGCTATCATTTCCATTCTTTGATTTAATATATTTTTCTATTGTGCATGGCATATTCCTATAGGGCAATTCAAAATAAAAGAATGCTGTAGTTCCTTTCAATTTTCGTTTATATCGACTAAAACTAAATGGCAGCTCACATATTTTTATGCTCCAATAGAAATATTCGTAATATTTCAGTTGTTTCGATGATATTTTGTTGAAAATTTGATTTTTTTTATAAGGGAGAAATTTAAATCACATTTTCATAGTATCATCATTAATGACAGGAAACACCTATTTACTGTCCTTTGCCTCTTTCTTCAGGATTCGATTCAAGAGAAAGTGTAACTTTGTCACCGGTTATCATCGAAAGAAATTGACTATTACTATTATTAAAAACATTTTAAAAATCTTTTTGACTATTTATTAAAAATCGAACGTACACACACACACAATGGAAACGGATAATTATATTTTAAATGATTTGGGGAAATATAGACTTTTACGCGTAATTTCAACACTATTTATTATGGTAAACTTATCTGTTAATAGTCATTGAAAATACTTATATCTGTATGAGTTAAATTTATTATACCGTGGAAATTTTTTTACACAAATAAGATCTGGTTCACTAGTATCATGAATAAATGTCTCTCTTTGGGTCACTTCCCAAAATGCTGGAAAATTGCCAGGGTTGCCCTAATTGGTAAACCAAACAAAGATCTTGTCAATCCAGATTCCTACAGGCCCATTTCCCTACTGCCAGTCTGGGGAAAAATTCTAGATAAACTTTTATGCAAAAGACTCACATATTACTTGGAAAGTAAAAATAGCTTGAATGATAATCAATATGGCTTCAGATCTGGTAGGGGGACGGATGACGCATTGAAGGCTGTAGTGGATTTTATTGGTGAGGCTAAACAATCTAGCAAACATACAATTGGAGTGGCCCTAGACATCAAGGGTGCTTTTAACAACGCGAGATGGGCTATACTCAGGGAGAGACTTAACAGCCTGGATCTTCCAATCAACATACTCAAGATTCTTTTCAGTTTTTTAAACGACAGAAGTGTTTTATATGAAAACAGTGCTGGTCACATTTTAACTCGAAGAGCTTTTAACGTTGGTGTTCCTCAGGGTTCTTCCCTCGGGCCCATTTTATGGCTGATCCTTATTGATCAAGTTTTTAATATCTTTAACGAGGAATATTTTAGCCGTTTTAATAATTTTAATTCTACTGATTTTAAACTTATCATTTTTGCTGATGACATGTTTTTACTTTTGAGGCGTACCATCTTGTATCACTTTGACTCTCTGGCTACACAAATTCTCGGCACGATCTTGACCTGGGCTGAAACCCAGCATCTCAACTTTAGCAAGGAAAAAACCAAACTAATCACTTTTCCGAAATCTAACAAAAGAATTGCTAGACTTCCTTGTGTCAAGATGGATCTTCCGGATAACGCTAATATAAAGAATGTGAAAACACTAAAGTATCTAGGTGTTATCTTGGATCCACAACTCACCTGGATTCCCCATCTTGACGAAGTTAAGGATCGTGTACAAATGTTCAATCACAAATTAAAGAGGATTGCTAGAGTCACCTGGGGTCTCAACCATCATGTTCTAAAAAAGATCTACCTCCAGGCAACCGAGAGAATCATCATCTATGCGGCCTGTGTCTGGTTTAGAAACACAGTCAAAATAAGAGAAAAACTAAAATCAATTCAAAGAATTCCGCTTATTACCATTACCAAATCTTATAGGACTGTCAGTACTGATGCACTCCAGATACTGGCCGGGGTAAAACCAATCTACTATAAAATAATTGACGAGATTTACATTAAAAGAAATATCTGGAAATGGAGGATAGAAGACATCAATTGGCTTGAAAATCATATGTACTTTCCTGATCACCTCTTACT
>NC_092209.1:40536658-40580237 GCF_043381705.1 Parasteatoda tepidariorum | reverse complement strand
TATATATATATATATATAGTGTGAAATATGTGATCCTATTGATAGCATGACAGTTGTTTTTAATTGTAAAAAAATTGCTAAATCTGCAAAAGCACATTGATGAGTTAAGAGGATGAATAAAATTAGTCATATTCTGATAGCAATCAATTTTTCGAATTTCAAAAAGTATTACTTAGATTGCCAAGTTTTCAAAAAAAGTGATTTTCAGTGCAAAAATAAAGATGATGATTTTGAATAGAATTTATATATATTATGAATATAATTTATATATATTTTGAATAAAATTTGTGAATAGAGTTTATAAATCATTAGGTGTTTGTGAACTTTTTTTAACTTTTATTATTTTTTCTTTTCATTTTTTTTAAATATTCAAATATCTCTTAACATATTGTTTACTTAAGCTCTTATGTTATCAATTGAGTTAAACTAATGATATTAAAATAAAAATTACAACATTGCTAATTTGATAAGTATGAAAAAATTATTTTCCTATATTAATTTATCAAGTAATAAGATGTATTGTAAACACATGATTTATAAATTCTATTCACAAGACTTTTTTTTTAATTCTGTTGAGTTAAAAACATTTAAGTGAGAGTAAAAACAAATTTTTACAGTAAATTTTTGAACAATCGAATTAATGAATTCTTTTTTCTATTTAAATTTTGTCATCATTTAATAAGCGATATTTTATCATCGAAGAGTATTCGCCGCGTATTATTCACCACGTATCATAGTATCACCACGTATCGTAGAGTATCGACACGTATCATAGAGACAATCGCCACGTATTGTTAAAGCACATAAACATTATTATTGTCCAAAGCAAAAATTGATTGTTAAGATTCATTTAAGTACCAGTAAAAAGAAATTTTTGCTCGTAAATTTTTGGAAAAATAAAGATTATAAATTTGTGTTTTTATTTAAATGTTTTCAGTATAAAATAACCTTTATTTTTTTAGTATAATGCCTCTTATTACCGTATCAAACAATATTTTCCAAAACAAAATTAATGTTTGTGATTAAATTCTTTCTGTAACACTGTGAGGAGATTAACATATTTTATTAAAACATGAAATTATTTTTCCTTTTTCCAAAATGAGCAATTTGAGCTGCGTTCAAAATAAAAATCCCAACTTAATTTCGTTATTATTAAATATAAGCAGAATATATCTATTTTCATTACATTTCTACTTGATTAGAATCATTCTATTGAATGTAAGAAGCTTATTGGACAGAAGTGTCACGTGATGCGAAATAAATTGCAATAAACTTCAAATAAAACACTTCAATGCTTCTGTCTGTTATTTGACCAGTTTGAAAGCAATGTCTGAAACAATGATAGAAATAAATGTATAGAACTTCTCATACCATCAAATAAAAGAAGTGAATTGGACAAACAAGTCAACAAAACTAATAAACAGAAAACCAATGAAAGAAACATTTGGCTGTTGTACTTGTTTTTTTTTCCCCTCTTGAGAAGAAATCGTATGAAATGTGCTAAAAAAATATTGAGTTTTTATAACATTGTTCCCTTTAATGGAACGATTCCTAAAGCTTATACATTCCTGACAGAATAGAAAAACAATAGCAAAAGCTGTGTATATCCAGTCATTGTCGGAAAAAAAGACACCCCAAAGATGTTGCCGAAAAAGCTCTAAAAGATTTCCAATAATGGATTGCGTCAGTTTAATGGATTGTGACATCGAAAACTAGGAACAAAAGTTCTGAGAATTAAGCTGCCTTATTAGCAAAGCGTCTTGAACAAAAGAAGTAAAAACATTTTTCTTCATTTTGATTATAACAGTACAATTATCTTTGAACTAAGAGTGTTATTCCTTAGATGTTTTAACTCAAGTATGCTTATTTAAACTTTATATTTATTGCTAAAATATTGTGTTGTTTATTTGAGTATTTTCTCTCGAATTGTGTGTAAGAGATGTTAAATGAATTATTTTTCTTCTTGCTGTAATTTCTTTTTCTAATTTTACTTCTTTTCATTTTCTTTTTTATTACTTTGCTTTCGTACATCGAAAAGTGTTGCAGTGTAAAAAAATATAAAAGTGTAAAAACGTTAAAAGTGTAAAAGAGTTAAATGTAAAAAAAGTTAGAACTGTAAAAATAGCTGAATGTGTAAAAAGGTAAAAATGCGTGAAAAAACTAATTGTGTAAAAAAATTTGCACTTATAAAAGAAACTTTATTTTCAATGACCAGAGTTGTAGAGAGACACTCTGCACCACAATAGGGGAGGAACAAATGAGAACATAAAGAAAACAAAAACACAAGAGGCGTGGCGGGAAAAGTCTATGAACCCAATAAGTCCCTTGCACGGTCACCCAAAGAGATGTTCTTTAGTGTTATTAAAGAAATTAAAAAAGTAAAAAAAGTGTAAAATGTATAAAAAAAGTGCAAAATGTAAAAAAATGCAAAAATATAAAAAAGGTGAAAAGTATATGTAAATTTTTAATTTATAAAAAAAGCCTTAAGTGGAACTTAAAATGCTTCACTCCACTAGACCTAAAATAAGAAAATATAGCTGGTGTTATTCTAGCATTATAATTAATTTTTTTTTAACAAAATTATTCCAATACAATTCTGTAATCAACAGTTTTAAAAATTGGTTAAATATTATTGTCTGTTTTCAAATTTCTAATAAATATCTTTGATTTTGCGGAATTAATGTAGAGAACGAAAATAATTCTCAGCCCTATCCAAACTGGTTATAATCAATTTAAATTATAAAAAAAGTAAACTCTAAAAAAGTAGTTTAAAAATAGAAAATTTACTTACAATTACTAATCGATTGTTTTTAGTGGTTTACATTTTTGAGAAAAACCTTAAAAAAATATCAAACGTTGTTTTTTCTAATTTACTAAAATGATGAATAGGCTTTCACCCCTTTTTTTGAAAAGTGTGCTGTTGAATTATGCTCTCATGAAATCTTAACAAAAAAGACCCAGAAAACGAAAATTCAAAAATTTAATCAAAATATCTAAGATGGCAAGGAAAGTAGAGTCTGGTAATTTTACTTAACTGGATTGGCGTAATGGTATAATGAAGTACAGTTTTAATATTTGAGTATGTTTTTTGCTGTACATATGTACTAATAGCTAGATTCTGTAAAATATTATATCAACCAAATTATTGGAAAGAAATTGGATGCCATTTGGATTATTGGAGTGTAATTAATTGCCATTTAATTCATTGAAATAACATTGAATTTTCATTTAATATCATTTAGTCATTCGGATTATTGAAATGTGGTATAGATAATTTAAAAGATCGAGATTCAGCATACCTCGAAGCCGAAATTAATTTTTAAATAATTAAGTATTTTCTTCCAATGTCTCATTTCAGATATTAATAAATTTCGTTGAAAATATTAATCATGTTGCTTAAAGAATTTTTTTCTTCTCCTTTTTAATTATTATGGGGAAAGATGAAGTTCTGGATCTTGGGAAAACGTCAGTTGTGAGTAGTTTGCCCCCACCCAAACACCCATTTAAAAAAATTGAATCCATATAAAAACTAAAAATAGTAGTGTTTGAAAGTGAATATGTATTATATTAACATTTTTAGTTATTTTTGGATATTAAATTAGTGATTTGTTTCAGTAATTTCTTAGTAACACCACAAGTTATTTTTTGGATACTAAATTAGTGATTTGATTCAGTAATTTCTTCGTAACACCACATGGTATTTTTTGGATTCTAAATTAGTGATTTAATTCTGTAATTTCTTAGTAACACCACAAGTTATTTTTTGGATTCTAAATTAGTGATTTGATTTAGTAATTTCTTCGTAACACCACATGGTATTTTTTGGATTCTAAATTAGTGATTTGATTCAGTAATTTCTTAGTAACACCACATTGTATTTTTTGGATTCTTAATTAGTGATTTGATTTAGTAATTTCTTCGTAACACCACATGGTATTTTTTGGATTCTAAATTAGTGATTTGATTGAGTAATTTCTTAGTAACACCACATGGTATTTTTTGGATTCTAAATTAGTCATTTGATTCAGTAATTTCTAAGTAACACTACATGTTATTTTTTGAATACTGAATTAGTTATTTGATTCAGTAATTTCTTAGTAACACCGCATGCTATTTTCTGGTTACTAAATAAATTATTTGATTCAGTAATTTCTAAGTAACACCACATGTTATTTTTTGAATACTATATTAGCCTAATTAATTTCAAATTTCTTGGAATTAATTTATTGAATACTAAATTAGTCCAATTGATACTAATTAATTTCGCCTAATACAGAAATTTCTCCTAGAACCTCTTGTTATTTTCTGGATCAGCCTGCATATATATTTTAGCAAAATTATAATACTGTCTTATTATTGTGTAATGCATTCAGCGAATTGAAAGCAGCAATAAATCTAATTAAATAAACATGTATCATGAAAAATCTATTATTCAAGCTAATAAAAAATTAAATATTTAACAAGATAGAATTCAAAAACTCCACCTGAAACAAACTGATCACAAACTTCAGAATAAAAGCCATGAAAGCTTTACAATAGTCTTTAAATTGAATCTACAAAATTCCTTTTCACCCACGACCCTGAAGGTGAAAAATATGCCTCTTCTACAAAATTCTTCTATTCTGAAATGTTGTCTTTAATCTTAGAAATGTTACCACAATTGACTCTTTCGCTTCTTCCTTTCAGAATTCCGATACCGAAGTTACAGTAGTACTGTCAAAAACAGAGACTGCACCCTCTAGGGCTTTTACTCTACAAACACTTTATGTTGCTAAAGAAGATGGAAAACCTGTTGAAACGCGTTCGGGCTTTTGATATGTTGCTTTTTGATGAGTGCCTGAAGTTTAGAAAATGTTCTATTCTCTCTGCTGGGAAACATTTTATGCTGACATGACCATTGACTTGACTTCTTGAATCATATGACTTGGTGGATAAATATTTCTAAGTGGCAGTTTGGGAACCTTGAGTCAATTAGTTTTAAAGTTAATACACTGAATATAGAAAGTGAAGATTTTGGATTGCTTTTCTTTCTTAAACGCTATTGGCGAATTTATTTATACCTTAACACTCATTATAAACAATTCGTGCTATAAGTTCGCACTTTTTAATATGCTGTCAAAAGACAGATGGTCTAAGATTGCTTGTTGTGGGTTTTTTACCAAATGCGCTTCGAGCCTCTTCCCTTTTGAAAACACTCAAAGTGCAATCTACGAAATTGTTAAAAACTTGGCAAAATAAATTGGTGCTATATCAATTAATAATAAATTTAAGAGTTGTCTGTGTGTCACTCTTATAACTCAAGAATCATTAGAGCTAACGTCCTAAAATTTGAGTAGGGATGAAAGAGGCAAATTTAGCACACGATCCTAAAAATCATTTAAAAATCTCAATTAGATCATTCGGAAGACAAGTTTGAAAAATGGAATTTTTTCACTAGTTGCCATGGCATTATTTTCATGCCTACTAGCCATTGTTTTGAGATTCCACTCTAATGCTAGTGCATACAAAAAGACGACTTTTTTTTTATCAATACGTGCCACAAAAGGGCAACACTCCGGTTATAGTTTTTAGCGCCATGCTACGGGTACTATTTAGATTGATAAATTGATGAGTTTATCGTTTTCTTTTGTTATTTGTAATTGAATTTATGAAGTTCTTTGTAGTCGTTTGGCTATGTTTTATTTTAGTTCAATGAAATGCTTAGATGTAAGTTGCATAAGAATGTATTTTAATGAACCCAAATGTGCATTTTGTTGTGTAAAGTACGATTTATTTTAAGGATTTTAATTATCTCAATATTTATTCTTTTAAAATCTATTCAATGTCGAATAAGATACTTATTTACATGAATGATATGCCCCCATAGCTAAATACAGAAATATAGTTGTCACTCTAATGCTAAAGCATATAAACAGACAACGCACTTATTTATGTATGCGCTCCAAAATGACAAATCTCTGACCACAGTGTATTTAGCGCTACGATGGGGCAAAATGCTTAGCTACTAGTTAAATTGATGAGAATACCGCTCTCCTTATTAAATTGAATTTTATTGAACATTTTTCTGTAATTAAATTTATGGAGTTCCTTATAATCGTTTGATTATTTGTTTTATTTTATATCTGTGAAATGCTTAGATGTTAATTGATTAAGGATGCCGTGTGTTAATGAAAAGAAAAGGACACTTTGCAAAATAAATTGTAATTATTAAATATTTAATTTCTCACCATTTTCCTTGCACTTATATTTATTCCTGTGTTTAACAAAATGCATATTTATATAATTGACATGCACTATTACTCCTTTAAAACTGGAGAACAGATTCTACAAATCGCTACAAATGTAGTTTTTTTTTCTGTTTATAGACGAATTTATTGTATGACATAATAAGGGATAGATAAAAAGATGCAACGAATATTGTTATTAAAAAGCTTGATTCTTAGTAAATTTCATTAAAAACACCGTTTTAAAATCACAAATGGTAAAATTTCATTTAAAAAATTTATAAATCATTAAAACAACCCTTAAAAATCCAAAATAGTAAAATTTTGTGAAAAATAAAATAAAAACGTCTATAATAGGTTTTAAATAATTTTTTACTATTTGTTATTTTAAAACTTTGCTTTCAATGAAATTCAATTGATTCACAAAAAATCACTCTTTTAGCTTTATTATCAACTCTTAATACTCATATTTTTTCTGAATAAATAAGTGAATAGAATTAGTGAAGCTCGCGTTAATAGAAATTGTGAAGTTAAATACATTTTCTCTTTCATAAAAGTAGAAAACACAATAAACTTCTTTACGTTTCCTTTTATGCTGTAGAAGTTCTTTAAATTTGTTAAATAAAAAAATCACGCATTACACCTTTTGCCACACAACTTTTTGTTTTCCGGCTAAAAAGCCTTTTGTAACCACTGATTTAACTAAGTATTTTACCGCCATATAAAAAAAATAACAGAACATGGTAAAAAAAATTAATTAAAAATATGTTTACTACAAAGAAGAAAAAAAACAATAGCTTAGTTTTTTTGAGAACATCCGTTCTTATCCAAACAATAAAAACACGCGAACTGAAAGAACTTTTTAAGCTATACCCTCCCTTTGTTGGCATCAAAACTGCTAGTATATGATTTTTCCTTTAATGTCATTATACTCGAATGCAAAACCTGCAAAAATTATCTTTTTATCTACTATATTACATTTGATGTGGCAACATCAACGATGGCCTTATTCCTCTGTCTGAATAGATAATATTAGGCACATGAAAAGAAAGTGAATATATTAACTTAAAGTAAGTAAGCTTAAAAAAAGGAAATTTTTGAAAGCCTCGCTAGGGGGCGGGAAGGCATGAAAAGACAGCGAAGAAGCGACGCGTCAAAATTTGAGACGTGGTTACAAAGAGATGTGATACAGTGGACTACCGACATTTTTTTTAAAAGTTTTTTTTATTGTTGTTATTAATATTTTTTTGGAGGTGCTATCATCGCATTGTGCCACTTTTCATCGATTTGAATAAAAGTTAGTTTGGGAAGTGTTTGGAGAAAGACTGATTTTCTTTCCTCTTTTTGTAAGGGATGGACAAGTCAGCAGATAGTTTTCAATTCACTTTGCTCATCAGTTACTGTGGCATTATTGTTACGGGACTTGATTGACATTGCAGAAACGCCTCTAAATGCTAAAATATAAATAATCAATGACATTAGGTTTTGAAACTGGTTATCTACTGTAAAAATAGCTCTTGCCTATCCAAAAAAGCCAATTTTATTATAAGCTCTGTGTACGCCAGAAATCTTTCATTTGGCTATAATTAAGCGCTAGAAAAATAAGCAATTTTTGGGAGAACCATGGAAATCATCGAGAGAAAGCTTTTAAGAGGTATTTTTAAAGCTGTTGAACAAAGGAAATTTTGGCGAAAAACAAATATGCAGTAATAAGGAATTTACAAAAACCCATATATAATTAATTTTATTCACATCCCAAGATTAAGATAAGCTGGATATCTAATTATAGCTAATGACACTATGACCACCAAAAAAAGTATTCATGGCCATACCAACCGCTTATGCATTAGACATATATCACTAATAAGACATGTTAATTCGATTCTATCACACTTATAACTAAACTTAGCTTTATTCTGTTGAGCATGCGTTACATGATGTATGGTAGTAACATGTTGTGTTATACAGACGAACTTCGTACAGGAAGTATAATTTTTATTATTTATATATTCTTATTTTATTTTATTTTATGTATATTTGCTTGTACAATCTGTATAATCTTTAATGATACCCACTTCCTAATGTGCCCACTTACTAATTCTATGGATGGTTCACCAATTTCGATGGATGGTTAGCAGTGAACAGTTGACTTGCTATTTGTGAATGAGACATTGACCTTCTTACGCTGTTGCTCCTCAATCTCGATCACACACAATGGGGGCCAGTACACACTCGACTGCTAATTGCAACACAAGAGTGACCACGCCTACAACCATGCGCTCAAAGTCTGGTGATCTTAATCCAACTCTCCTGACCTCTCACAAGACAGCCATGAATTAGATGAAAGTATCCATTCTTCGAATTCCATCGAAAATAAAATTCTGGTTGGGGAGTAATCAACTATTAAAGACCACTTCAACTATTAAAGACCACTTCAACTATTAAAGACCACTTCAGCTATTAAATTCCAATTTCCTAATATACCTAGTATAGTATAGTGTTTACTCTTATACTCGGGTAATGTGCCCATTTATAAATTCCTACTTTTATTTTTACGCAACAAGAAAGAGAAAGTTTCCATCTCAACAATCCTCACCTGATGATGAAGACTTAAAGGGCCAATCCGGGCTCAGGCCAATCGAAACGACTGCGACCGAGTATTTACTCGATTAACTGGTATAGTATAGAGTTAACTCAATTCTATCTTAAGATACCTTCGATAGATGACGATTGACATTGTTGGTAGCCTAGCCCCACAAGAGGTTTCCGAAATATTAAGAAACGTTTTAGAAAACTACATGTAGCGTTTTAGAAAACTACTGTAGCTGCCCTATATATTCAAAACAGTTTCGGAATTTTTTTTTTTTTTTTTTTTTTTTTTTGCAGTATAGCTTGTTGTGGGCAGGTGTGCATATGAAGAAGAAGAATTCTTAAACGGATATATCCAGACTTATGTAATCCCGCATCATATCAAGAAATTATAAACCAATAACAAGTTACGAAGGATGTTTGTCTCATTCGTTGTTCATATCGGATCTCTCTATTACAGCAGAGAAGGAAAACTAATTTACTTCGTTGCTAGGGTAAGAAATTAACAAAAAGGTACCGAATACAAAAGAACGAATTTTAAACATAGTACAGTACTGATTAATATTACTCAAAGTCATTCCCATCAAAACGTAAACAAGAATATAAACAGTCACATTAATTTATCTCTGTCATTTAAAGTTACTAAAACAATAAAATGTAACTCAACATCACACCGATTCTGGCAACATCTCCAACCCTTTAGGATTTTATTTCACGAATCCTTCTATCGCAATAAACGAGCAATCCTTCTACGTTAACATTGTATTTAAAAAGTTATTTAAATACCCCCTTCACACTTGACTGGCCCTAACGAAAAATATCTCTACACAAAGCTTCTAGTCGCTTAGCCAATCAAAAGGCGATTGTTCCACAACGCCCACGCCATCACCCCTCACCAAAGCAGAAAGCAAAGTGGAAAAGGAAGCGAGGGTAAGAGTGGGGGTAGTCTCATTAGCGCGCTAAAGGGTTGTTCGCTGGCTCATTAGCCGCCAGTTAATTAGAATGTTGTCTGGAAGGGTGGCCGCATTAATTGGCTTGCCGCTTAAGCATTGTTTAAACAAGTTCAGGATGTCGCCATGTGTTTCGCTTTTAGAAAGACGACACTTTAATTAGGAAATGGAGATACACCCCTCGTCGCATAACTCATCCTTGCTACATCCCCCTTAGCATCTTGCCTTGGCGCGTTTAGAAATCCGCTGCAATTTGGATGTATCACCTAGTGATGACCTGTCATTTGTTCGATCATCGTTAACTGAAGGACAAAAGCGATGATATTCGATTTAGAAGCTTCTTTCGTTTGTTAGAATAAAAAGTCGTTTGCTGATTCAATGTGTAGATAATATTTTCTGATTGTTCTATATGGAAATATTGATTAATTTCTTAAAAAAGTCAAAATATTAATGATTCAAAAAGTTTGAGGTCGGTAATTAATCATTTCATCCGATTCCGATTGTCTATTTAATTTAAAGTTATGGCTCACGAACTGAAGTGAAATTATTTAAAGACTATTCTAACAGCAATTTAAGGATTGCGCTGATGTGCCACCTAATGATAACCTGTCATTTGTTCTATCATCGTTAACTGAAGGACAAAAGCGGTTTAGAAACTTCTTTCGTTTGTTAGAACAAGAAGTCGTCTGCTGGTTCATTGTGTAGATATTATTAACTTATTGCTGTCTATGGAATCTTGATAAATTTCTTAAAAATGTCAAAATATTAATGATTCAAGAAGTTTGAGGTCGGTAATTAATCATTTCATCCGATTCCGATTGTCTATTTAATTTAAAGCTATGGCTCACGAACTGAAGCGAAATTATTTAAAGACTATTCTAACAGCAATTTAAGGATTGCGCTGATGTGCCACCTAATGATAACCTGTCATTTGTTCTATCATCGTTAACTGAAGGACAAAAGCGATTTAAAAACTTCGATTCCGAAACTTATTTCGTTTGTTAGAACAAGAAATCGTTTGCTGGTTCATCGTGTAGATATTGTTAACTTATTGTTGTCTATGGAATCTTGATAAATTTCTTAAAAATGTCAAAATACTAATGATTCAAAAAGTTTGCAGTCTGAAATTATCTAGTAAACAATTATTTCAACAGATTCCGGTTGCCTATTTACTTTAAAGTAATGGCTCACGAACTGAAGTGAGATAATTTAGAAACTATTCTAACAACAGTATTAACGATTGACAATGCTATTTAATGCTGTCACTAAATTTATTCAAAAATAATTGATAAATTTAGATTGCTACATATTTATAATAAAAAGTCTTTCTTTAATTAATGCGTTCACAACTCCTGTTGAAATTTATTCATTAACTTTTAGAATTCCGTCAATAAAAGGTTGATCATTTAGAATTCCACAGCCGGTAAAAATTGGGAACCACTGGTTTATCACGCTTGAATTACTAATGAAAAATATCTAAATGAATGAAAATATTTTTCTTATAGAAGAAATAGTAAAACAACTAAGAATTAAATTCACAAATGAAACAAAATTCTTCCATTTCAATGTACAAAGGTTCCTCAACTGTTTGTTTCATAGGGAAGAAAATGCAGCATTATTTTCTCGACATTTTCGAGATATAAAAAACACTGTTAGGCACGTCTGCAAGGATTGCCTCTAAAACCATTACTTAATATAAAACTAAAAGTAAATCACTGATTAAAAAAAATCCAAATGAATTAAAATATTTTCGAAATGAATAGAAATATTAAAGCAACTAAGAATTAAATTCACAAATAAAACCAAATGTTCACCTTTCAATATACAGAGGTTTCTCAACTGTTATTTTCATAGGGAAGAAAATGCAGCATTATTTTCTCGACATTTTCGGGATATAAAAAACACTGTTAGGCACATCTGCAAGGATTGCCTCTAAAACCATTACTTTATATATGAAAAACCACTATAATCCCAAAAAAAAGAAAGAAAAAAAGTACATTCTACCAAATAAAATAAACTATGAAAAAATGAAAGATTCTCAACCACCGGGTTTCATGCCTCAAATTTTTTTATCGCTTCTATAACTTTAAACTAAAATTCCTCTGTGCATTCAAAACGCAACTTTATAAATATATATATTTTTAAATATAGATATATGATATTTTCCAACCCCCTTTCTCCATATGTATATCTATACTCTTTTATACCACTATATTTTTTTTCCTTCCATTTTTTAAATGCTTCGGTTGTGAAATGAAAGGGATAAGAAAAATGTATATAAATAAAAATAAATCAATAACAAATAAAAAAAAAATTTTTTTTTCCTTTTGGACTAAAAGCTATCCAGCCAAAAGAAATAAAAACGGCTTCAATGCCAGCCAATAAAAATGGATTACGTATGGAATATTTTTGAAAAGCAGAAGCGAGCTAAATATAAATATAAACGCCGATATATATTTTATTATTCGGCTTATTTTATAACGTTCCTTTTTTTTATTTATATTCCCCGCGAAGTTAATCGTTGGAATACCAATACCTTCAGTGTTCTTAGAAAGGAATTTTATCTGTTATTATTTTTTTATACTTTTCCTTCACCTGCTTCTGTTCCCGTCCTTTACGAATGCGGCAATAACGTGAGATCTAAGCACCAAAACGAATAAAAACTGAGAATTTGATTGGAGATTTAAAATATCATTTTATTAAATTATATTTATTAGCTTCATGGATTAGAATATTGAATTCGCTATGTTTCTTATTTAATATTTGAACACTGATATTTAACGGAACGCATAAAATAATAAAATGGTTATAAGAGATTCTTGTTAAAAAACTACTTTTGAAAGGGAATTAAGTATTATATGTCATTTTAATATAAGTATATTTTATATAAGTACATTTTATGTAGCTTTAATTTGCATTTTTAACTTCTTTTAAAAATAAAGTAAAATAAAAAAAAGTTAAATAAATACACATTTGAGGCCGGAATATTTAAATGAAAACACTTTTGTGAAATATTACTCTGGAAGACGAAATCAAAAACAATAAAACCTGTTTGATTATCTGAGGAAACAGATAAACGCAGAAGAGACTCCGTTGTCAGTTTTATATATTTTTTCTGACGCTATATGATTACAAGCAGAAATATATTTTGGTATTTTTCAATTATAAAAAAAACTGTCTAAAGGTTGCTTAAAAATATCTGCTGGATTATCGGAATTATATTTTTGTATTAAAATATAAAATCCAGAAAAAAGTAGTCTGAAACAAAAAAAAATATCTTTCCTATTCAAAAATTTGTCAATAATTTATTTTGTAAATTAAAAAGAGATTTCAATGATGAATAACTGTTTCACTTACACCTAAATAACTGAAAATTAGGAAAATTATTGCTTGGAATTGAGGCATGTTTGGAAGATTTTACCTTTAACGTAGAAAAAACTCAGATGTTTCATGCTGTATTTCATAACAATAAGTTATTAAAATGCTAAATATAATATTTCCTTTATTTTTACCCAAATTAATGTAAAATAATGAAAAAAAGTAGGAAATGTGTGTTTAATAAAGATTCTGCGTCAAAGGGTTAAAGGCAATCAATTTTCCATATTACGGCAAATATTTTAAAAATTATATAACAGATTAGGTAAAATTAATCTCCAATTTCTTCCATAAAAACGCATTACGTGAATTATCTAATAACAGGATAGGATTTAAAAGAAGTTTAGGAAAATTTAGTGTCAAACAATTTGTTAAAGCACTATTTCGGTTCTGATTTTCATTTTAGCAATGAATTTTAATTCTATGTTTGTGCAGTGAAAAAGATTTATATTAAAATTACTAAGCTGCACTGTAAAAAGTTCTTAAGTTGCACTGCGAAAAGCGTTTATGCAGTGTGTTTATACAGTTTATACATGCTTATACGTTATGTGTACAGTGTACAGTATATGCAGTATTTTAAACTGCACTGTAAAAGCTCACAGCAAATTTGATGTATTTTTTTTTACATCACTGGTATCGTAACGATAAAAGAAATCACTATTTGCTGCGAAATTGGTTGCATTTAGTCACGTGGGTCAAATAACCAATCGAAACAACTTCCGACTGAAATCATTTTCTGACATTTTCAGTTGCTTTCAAAACATTCGACGTGGTTAATTTGTGTTTTTTTTCATAATAAATAAAATTCAGTAATAATTCAAAACCTTAAAGCAAAAATTAAGGGTAATATTTATGAAACACCTTGTATATTAAAAAAAAAACAATAACTATAGTTCATGAAACACATACAGAAAGGTTAATACTAACTCCCTTTTTATAGTGATTAGTTAACAGAATGTTTACTAATAATTTTCATATTTTATCTGCACAGTTGAATATCGGTATTTAAATATTAAATAAGAAACAAAGTGAAATTAATATTCTTATCCATGAAACTAATATAATTCTTAATTTGTACACTTTTATGCACCAATTTCTCCAAGTATTCTAACTATATATATATATGTATTAAAAGAATTGATAATTGTACACGCAGTGCATATTTCTTAAATTATAATAGATTAGGTAAAATCAAGCTACAATTGCTTTTAATATTTGCATAAAAACATATTACATAAGTCATTTAACAATACAGAAGGATTTAAAAGAAAATTAAACAAGTTTAGAAAAATTTAGTGTCAAGCAATTTGTTGAAACACTGCACATTTCAAATTTTGATTATATTAAATTGTATTAATGCATATTAAACTATATTCAGCTGCGCGACTGAATGCCTACTATGCCCATACCAGTTTTCTTTACCTAGAGCTCTGGCGTACATGCTCCAGTTAGGTAGTCAGTCGAAATTAGAACCCCCAGTGTTTAGTCCTCAAGCATGCTTGGTATCGAATAATGAAAAGTCTGAAATACTTTACCCATTCAGTTACTTATTTTTTGAATTACAGAACAACAAAAAAAGAGAGGCGAAAAATGGAGACAAATCCGTCGTGTTCTTGTGTTAAATAATTTTACAATATATAATTTTTATCAGCTTAAAATTATACATATTATACATATTATAAGGTTAGATCCTCGAACTATCAAGATGGAGTTTTATTGCATGAAAATTTGCTTATTAGTTCAAAAGTTACTTAGGGAATTCACGTTTTTTCTCCCGCACTCAACACATTTTTAACATTTCATTTTTGACAAGGTTCTAAAACTATATGTTAATGATGATAAATACGGAACACCGTTTGATACTGAGGTCAAAGTATCAAGTTTGTTACACCACTATACAATTAAATATAAAATATTTAATCTTGCAGGAAAACAGTACTTAGAAAATTATGCTACAAGTCAGCAATAAAATGTAGAATGTTAATAAAAAAAGATCGTGGTTTATAAAATGAATAGTTCTTTATAAAAAGTTAGAAACTTTTTTCGAAATTTTATGAAAATATTTATCGTTCGCCTTAATTAGATCAACCTCAATCCTTAGAAGATTTTGGCACTTTGTTGTTAGAAAAATTCCAACAAATTGGGACTTTTTATCATCATTAAAACGTAAAAAAGCAAATTCGCGGAAAGCTTATCCTTCATTTCAAAAGTGATTAAATATTAATTAAGTAAAACACTTGCAAATTTTTCTACAAAAACTGTTAAGCTGTAACGATGTTATAGAACAATTTTTTGAAACTTAAACACTACAAACAATTTCTTTAGAAATATTTTCAAAGTTACTATTACCAAGTTTTTTCTTTTCTTTTCTTTTTTCTTCTATTAAAATGTTCATAACTATGTTGCTAATTATTTTGCAATTTAATCAATTCCCTTTATTAGTTAAATTTATTTTCATAATTTAGCCCTTTTTGTGATATTTATTTTTCTAGTAAAGATGTTTTTTTATTAGTTTTATAAATGGGCAAAATATGGAAGAAAATTACCTGAATCTGATAAGGAGATTGAAGATAATGCCTACAGCATACAAGAATAAAAGTTAAGGATTTAAGCTTTTAACAGCTTTACATAAGGAATAACACTGTGAAATAAATTTATTGTTGTATTTATACAAATACTTAATCTTGACTTATTCGGGTGTGGAAATTTCAAATCTAAAATTAGTTTCACTCCTAATGCTACAGATTTTGTTTACAAAAATGACATTTTTAGTCTCTTTTTGTCGAAATATATAATACTAAAAACGTTATATATAAGCGTAAATGCTGCAGCAAACTTCTAGGAGAGTTAGGGCTCATGATCAGGATTGAAACTGCATAGGAGCTAATGCTCGAAAATGCCGCCATACGCCGCTAAGGGCTGTTCCTTATTATGTACTGCTTCTTCGTGCGCTTCTACCCAGCTTACAATAGGGAAGTACCCCAAGGGAGGAATGACTATATTTCCAGACATGGGTTCCTATGTAATTTTAATCCTAATGACCCTCCCAAACTACCATAGAAGTTTGTGGTAACATTTATGCATCCCGCTGATATAGCGTTTTTAAACTTGTACATTTCGACAAAAAATAGATTAAAAATGTCATTAAAAAAACCGTTGATTAGAGAGAGATACCGATTGAAGATTTTAAATTAGCGATACGAAAGCATTTAAGATCTGTTAAATAATCTCATGCAACAGGGAGGTAAATGCTTTCCAGTGTTATCTAAAACTTGTAACTCAAATCTAATTAAAATCAAGAGATATAATTTTTAAAAAAATGAATTTGAATAGTTAAACAAAGCATAAAATAAAGGAAATAAAATAAATAAACGAAAAGCTTCAAACATATAAGAATAAGTTTAATTTAATAATTCAACATTTTAACTGTGATAAAAAAAGTTCTCAATATGTTGATATTAAAAAAAGTATCCATTTATAAGTCGAAATTTATTTTTAAAAAAAATACTCAATTCCCTTAAAAATACTCTCTTTTAACTTCAATGCCCTTCTGGCAGTATTTTTTGTGAGTGCCTCGTTTACTTAACTCATTACACGGGGGGGGGGGGCAACTTCATTATATAACATCCCGTTTTTAGAGGACAGGTTCGGATTTTCCAGAAGAAGAAAAAAAGTATCCCTTTTCGATCTGTAGGTCTCTGTATCTTGGTTTAAAATAGCTCAAAGTTTGAAAGCGTGGGTCAAATTTAAAGTATAAAATAGTTTTTTTGAAGAATCAAACATTTATAATTTCTTCTTTATCTAATATGACTTTTCAATGTAGTGCAATTTTAAACAAATTTTTCTCCATTTTCAATTTGTGATTAAAGCACCATTTGTAAACTATAATGCAAAGACCAGCAAGACAAATTGCGGTGTTTTTTTTTATTTTTTTTTTTTTTTTTTTTTTTTTTTTTTTTTTTTTTTTTNTTTTTTTTTTTTTTTTTTTTCTTTTTTTTTTTTTATAGAAAATCCAAATAAAAAATTAAAAAAATAGGGTTCCTATTTAAAAGCTTAAAAGTTATCCCTACATCATGAAGTGATCGAATTTAGTATGATCATTTGGAAAATATTTTCTACCTATATTTTCAGATATTTGATCCGATGCGTATTTTTGGATACATTTAGCCGTTTCCACACTTTTTGTACACCCTGTGAAAATAAAAAATAACTATTTATATTGAGAAATAAAAAAGAAGGGGAGAAACATACATTTCCCCTCAAGTCTAGTTTTATAACACTTGACACTATGTACTTGACAGTTAAAACTTGCACAGAAGAAATTCCGCATGAGCAAGTAAAACAAAAACAAAACGTAACAGATAGTGAAATGTTAACTTTCATGTTACAAATTTTTCTCCTCATTTTCTATTCTGCGCGGATGATAATGCTTATTTATAGCATCGAAATAGTTGTATGTCTATTATATATTATCGTTTAAGTTGTAGAGCGAGTAAACATAGGCAAATAAACCCCACAAAAAAATATACCAGAAAAACTTAGCCAGAAAACATTGATTTTCTGAATGATTATCCGATTATCATTTTTTATTTATTTACTTTTTTTTATATAAAAATATGATGTAACAAAACTCTTTCAGGAGAATAAAAGTATTGATAACAATAATTTCAAAAGTCATACGAAATAAGTTTTAAAATTATGGTTATGAAATAGTAAACCTAAAATTTAGATTAAACGTTTGCTTGTTTATTTTAGAACGAATAATATTTCCTGAATGAAATATTTTTTTAATCATTCATTATAAATGATTGCCTTATCAAACTATTATCGCATTATATAATTATGATTTCGGATAATACATAAATAATTAAAAAAAATCTTTTTTTTTCTTAAAAAATAACAGCTATTTTAATTATAATAACATCTTGTAGAAATTTAAAAACTTAATGCTAAATAATTTATTTAATAGAAGTTGTGATCTTAAAGCTTTTTTTTAATTAATACTATTACTTTCAGAATGAACGATAATTCTGCAAAGCAAAATGTTTTCGAAATCTATCTGGCTTTTAAAAATTGAAATAAATATTATTTTCGTGATATAAAATTTATGGCAATTAAAAGTTGTAGACTAATTTTATAGGTTTTATAGTAAAAACAAAGCTTTCGTGCTAAGTACTTTTTTTTTATTTCTTTAAAAGTTATACTCTATATAAATGTATTCGTTCTCAGAGAATGTTGATAATTGTGTAATTTTTGCTGTCACTTCTTTTTAATTTAAAGAGCATGAAAATGGTATAATTTAAAGATGATATAATTTTATATATTTTATAATTTTATGTAGATGGTATGATTTTAATAATAAAAGATTGAATGGAGAAAAAAATTTCCTTACCTTTTGAAATCTTTTGACTAAAAGTTTTTTATCATTTTTAAAGCAATTTACCCAACCTTATATAAACTAAATATAAGTGTAACTGCTAACTAACTGTAGCATAACTATAAGTGATTAAAATTAGTACAAAATAATGATATTTATTAATAAAAACATTTTAGATAAGCAATTTAACTACTGATTCAAAATATAATAAAGTTTATTTTAAATAATTATGAAAACCATCTTTAATTCGAATTCACTTCGAAAATTATTCCCGCTACCATATCATATCTCATTTAAAATGTATTGACGGTTATTAAAATTTTATACCAATCATTTCAAACAGATACCCTATCAGTTAGAAATTGTCACTTTATGATTGCATGTGACACTAATTGAAATGGCTACAATCTGAAAAGGGACTGACGCGGAATCCAAGTGTCCATTTCGAAACCCTCGAACGAAGCGAAGAATGTCTAGATGAAGACCAAAGCATCCGGTCTTACGGGTCTCTTTCCCCATCCTCCCAACCTCCTTGTAACCTCTTCTCTCTGGGGGTAGAGCGATGAAATGAAACTATAACATTCATCATTAACGGGCAATGGGCAATAATAAACAAGCATCGAGGGGAATATGACAGCCCTCTCCTTTATCCACCAATCAGAGAGAAGAGATGGACTCGATGAAAGAGGATGGAGAGAAGGAAGCTCAAGATGAGGAGAAACGGTCCTTCTCTCTGACAGTGACAGCGGACGAAAATTCATGTTATAACACGCGAAAGGAATATAGGAAACCGTAATGTCCGTATGCTTTTGGGGGAAGGGGGGCAAACTAGAAAGAGAAGGTTGTTCTATCAACGTTTTGCTACAGTCTACCCGGCAGCAATAGAGAATCATACGCACCAGCTACTTCCTTCCCCCCTTCTATTACCACCCAAGCACAATCTGGATTCTAGCACACCCGTCAATAGCACGTGGTGTCAGGTCCCTATACCCCATCCCCGTCTTCATATAAGGAGCGGTGATTTCAGGCGTTTAGCTTTGCCCGCCTTTATTTGCCCCACTTTTCCCCTTTAGTCTTGTTCCTCATAATTAGTGGAGGCTTCGGACTTTGCTGACCCCTCTTCTCTTTGGACCCCTTGGAAAAGTTCCTCCACCCCATGCGAGATTCTCTTCTGCCATCACCTACAAACCAATAAAAGATCATCAATTGCCAGGGGGGTCCGAGGGTCCAGCGATGGAGCTTCCAAGGGCCCGGGATAGAAGAGGGGGACAGAGGGTGGGGCAGCTGCAAGTGACAAGGCGGGGCACTGATGAATGGAAACGTTCCTTCGTACCATTCTTGGGCAAGAGGGGGTGAATTGTGCTCTTTTGTTCTGTTCATTCCGTTCTATTTGATGTGTTGTAGTAGAGGTTTAATCCGGCCGGCCAATGAGTGCTGTTGACAGAATTAGAGGGGTTGAAGAGGATAAGGATCTCAAATTCTTATAAGCATTAATTTCGGCTATTGATGAACAATGGGCTTAAAAAAATGAGTTTCAATCCGCAATGGGGAAATAAATGAGTAAGGATGGAAGCATGGTGTATATGTTAATCGTGCGTATATTCTCTAAAAGTGAAAGACTTTTTATTCTAATTCCGAATGTATAAATTGAATAGAATGAAATTTATCAAAATATTAAACATACAGGGTGTTCTATACCAACCAACTTTCATATAAATTTTAAAAACATTGATCAAAAGGAATTTGAAAAAAGGAGAAAAAAAAGATGCACATTAGGAGTTGCAAACTTATAGTTAAGTGAGGAAAGAACAAAAATAGGGATTTACGAATTATTGATGTGGAATGCGAGATTAAAAATTAACAAGAAAGATTTGAGGGCCGAATAAGCCAAGAAGGAACAAATAGACTATAATTAGAAGCACATCCAAGCTTCATCCCTCAATCAAACTGGTTTTGATGTTTCTTTATAAGTGATTCTCTACATTTCGATAGCTTTTATGTCTGTTTGTTTTTTTCAGCTTATACAGGCTGATTCTAAGCTTATGGAGCACTATTTAAAAGAGTGATAGAATCATATAAGCAAGCAATTTTCACCATATCATGGGCGGAAAGCAAGCAAAAAATACCGAGGAGTAATCCGCTACTGTGACATGAAAAAACGAAACGGATAAATTCGTTTGATGTAAATTAAATGACGTGCACCGCTCATTACACGTCACAGTTGTAATGTCTGCTCTACCATTTGCAGCTTATGCAATGCATATTGTTAATAGCACATGCTGTTAATAAAATTAATTTAGTACCTACTCTATCTGTTTGGTGCTTCTTTCGTTCATGTGACAGTAACAGATATCTTCAGTTAGTTCACCACTTTCTCCCCACTCATGCATTGTATGGTGAAAATTGCTTGCTTAGATAATTTCTTTGACCTCTTAAAATTTTGCGAAAGAGTTTCGAAACCCGTTACGTATTTTATTCGTGATCCTTAAATTGTATATCTTTCACTTCAACGCTAAAAATATAAACTAAGAGTACAGATTTCCTTATACAGCAAAGTAAAAGAGTATTCGAAAAATGTAGGATTCCAGATAAATTTATTAATTTTAAAATTCCGATGAATTCTGTATTTAGACCATGATGTTATAAGACATGAAATAAAACTGATAAGAAAATGAATAAATACAATTCCTGAAACTTTACAGTAAAATATAAAGGTAATCAATGCCCTTGGTATGACTAATCAGTTGCTACTAAAAATCTGTTTGACAAGACAGCGTGCATATGTTGAAAACTTCAGATTAATACTTTCGAACCTTAATTTTAGATTTGATAGAGATGTTGAAAAATCGGTTGAAAGTAGAACAATTATATTAGTCACTTGAACCATAATATAAAAAAAATTTAATTTGAACTATAATTTCCAAACAACGCTCTATTTTAACAAAAATTTAAAATATCAGTAAACTTCTAAAAACAATCTTCCAAAAAAAAAAAAGCGTTCAAAGACGCACCAGCTTTCCCTATTACCACATCACTTGCATGCATTTTCCTTTGATTATTCCGTATATACCTTTCCTGCCATCATTTAAAAAGCAGGAATACGAAATGAAAACTCAAACGACACCAAGGGTAGGGAGGAAAAAAGGGAAAAATAATAAATAAATACGGACTGATTGGAAGAAGATGCATAGGGAAAAATGAAGGGAAGAGAGGCTTCACACATCAACAACAAGGAAGTGTGAGAGGGAAAAATTGTTTTCCATTGCAAATCGATAAATATGATGATTGGATCAAAATGGGTATGGAGGAAAAATTTATCTAGCAATATAAATAAAGGGTTAGAGCCAGAGGAGGGGAGTGTGGAATATAGAACAAAATGAGAATTCGAAATGTGAAAAAGGGTTCTATTTTCTTTCTTATTTTCTTGTGCTTCGGCTTCCAAGCACAGGTGGAAGGTATGAGAAGGAACGAAGGGGGTTTTAAATAAAAGGGTTGGCTGTCAGTATTCTGATTTTAGAATGAAGGGTAGAATTTTAATTTATTTACTTTTTTTATTTTTTCTCTTTTCCTCTTCGGAATTGAAGTGGCCTGTGAGGAAAAAGAATGTGATTAGATGAAACTCTTGAAATTTTTTGATCAAAAAGATAAGAAAATAATGTCTTAGCGATTGTCTATTATCGGTTGCTGGGATTCTAACGATTCATATAATTGAATAAAATAAAATCATATTATATAGTTGCATCACATAATTCAAAATAGTATAATTGAATAAACTAAAATATTCTGAAGGTTTTCCATTTATGATTTGACCTTCCAAACTTCACACCTGAAAATTTTGAATTTTTTTAAAATTTTATATTTTAAAAGGAAAATCTCCTAACTATAATGCCATAATAAAATTCTTAGCTTGACAGAATCAAATTTATCGAAGTAATGTTAAAAAAAAATTTTTAAAAATTATAAACACTTAGTATACTACCACCCAATTTAATTTTATTTCACCATTGGTTTTGAGAAGCCTATTATTATATTGTCCGTCTATGGAAAGAACTCCCTTCCCCATTCATCTGGATCAGAGGCGGTGACCATGGTTACGAGATTTAACGAGATTCAATTAACTATTTCAAGTACGGGTATTGGGTCAATATTTAAGATAGGTTTTGACTCGGATGAGTGAGAGAGAGAGAGGGGGGAGTCAAAGGAGAGAGAGAGGGAGTCAAAGGAGAGAGAGAGGGAGTCAAAGAAGAGAGAGAGGGAGTCAAAGGAGAGAGAGAGAGAGTCAAAGGAGAGAGAGGGAGTCAAAGGAGAGAGAGGGAGTCAAAGGAGAGAGAGGGAGTCAGAAGAGAGAGAGAGTCAAAGGAGAGAGAGAGGGAGTCAAAAGAGAGAGCGAGGGAGTCAAGGAAGAGAGAGAGAGAGGGAGTCAAAGGAGAGAGAGGGGGAGTCAAAAAAGAGAGAGAGGGAGTCAAAGGAGAGAGATGGAGTCTAAAGAGAGAGAGGGAGTCAAAAAAGAGAGAGAGGGAGTCAGGGAGATAGAAGGGGAATTAGGGGAGAGAGAGGGAATCAGAGGGAGAGAGACAGAGAGGAGGGAATCAGGAGAAATAAAAGCTCCCTCTTTGAAATGTGTATTTCTTGTTTCCATAGCAATAGACCACCTTAAACCTTCTAGTGAGGGAGTTCTTTCCATAGACACACTATAAAAGTGAAAAAATTTTATGTATAGCAAAAATGCAATTTTGAAAAAAATACTGAATATCAACGGATTTATAATTCAAGTATTAGAACAAAATTGTTCTCAAGAATGAATTTTTGAGTAAAAGTTATAAACAATTACTTTACGGGTTAAGAAAAACCACGAAAATTTTTCACAAATAGCATTAAAGAGCAAAGGAGACAGTAATCTACCAACTGTAGGAGACATGTTTTGTTATCTCTGTGGTTAATGCGAGTTGGAAGCAATATTCAAAGGAATAAGTCCTGTTGGTATTCGAATAAGGTTTGCCTTACAACACAAAAAATCTAACCCCCAACCCTGTGTCATGGCGAGCCATTCAATTATCATCACTTTCATTAATAATTTCTTAAAAACTCTTAAGTCCATTAAAAAGAAGGTCATTTTGATTGGAAATCAAATAATGCATAGTTTTGGAATAAGTCAATAAATAGGAATTGCCAGAAAAAAAAGTCAAATGATAGAAACCTCACTGATGTGCCTGAGTACCTCTTTTGGCTGGAAAAATGACTTCGTGACAAATTCTGCTTTGCCTGTATTATTAATTTGAATTTTAAATAGAGAATAAACTAAGTAAAGTAATTCGTGAATGTAACTAAATAGTAAAGTTTCAAATGAATATCAAAATTCAAAAATAAAAAATTATAACAGGATTATTCAGGATTACGTTGTAGGAAAGTAATCGTGCCATAACTTAGATGGATTTTGATATTTTAAAAATTAAAAAAAATTATAGGACTGAGGTTCGATCTTCGGTGACGCTTGAAGCCAACCAGCATCAGATCGGTGGATATTGATTGCGGCAATATTGCGAAATAAAGCCGACCTGTGTGTATTGCCACAATTACGCCGTTGATCACGAAATTTGGAGCCTTAACCTCCATGACCCTCCTTAATCAAAGCAGGGTGTTGCGAGAATACTTTAAATTTTGGTAAAACGGATACTTTTGATCGACAAAGGATGAAAATAACACAAAGCTATAAATTTTAAAGCGTATTGAGACATAAAATCGTTCAAATTTTCCGCAACCTTAATATAGTTAATAATTTTTCTTTTAAAGATTAAAAGTAGAAATTTTTTGCATCGAAAAATTTACATTATTCTAAAACATTTTTTTGTCATTTAAACTAAATGTAAGTTTCACTATTGATCGGGCTTAAACGCTTACAATTTTTTCTCCACAGTTTATAGCAAAACATCTCCCAACAGAATTGCAAATCTCAAACATAATATGCTATCAAAATTGAATCCAAGCTGTAATTTTATTCTAAATAGGTTCCTTTTTCCTTCTACCATTTAATCCAGCTTACAACATTTCCAGAAATTGCCATCTTGGCGTAGAAAACGCTTTTCATTCTTCTCCATCAAGAAACCTCGATCTCTATTTTTTTTAAATACACCTGGATCGAAACATCTTCAGATAGCAATCTCCAAAAAAAATACAATCCTATTCATTTCCCTCTATCCAAAGCTACACATCCACACATAAATTCTAAACAAAATCTGCAGGTAAACAAATTCCAGAAGTGCCAAAATAGGAAGACTACAAGCCTTATAGGCGATCACCCGCACGTGCAGAGATTGTCTTCCAAAAATCCCATTCTCCCGCCCCCTACAGGGTGGCATTACACCCTCAGCTCTGCCATTTTGTTTCCCGCCCCCTCAGAAAACGTTTTGCCGCATCACTAAGTAACGATGGAGTTAAGGATATATATAATCCATACGATATGGTCGAGGCAAAATAGTCCCATTTTATTTCACATCTTCCTTTTTTTTCCTGCAGCCACGGGTACAAAAGACCGTTGGTGCAAATAAAGCCTGCTGGGGGCAGCTTTCTTCTATTATTGGGCCCCTTGTACGGTTTGTACGGTTGACGAAGTCTCATATTGGTTTTCGATACGGAAAGAGGGCACTTTTTATGTGCTCTGTTTTCTATAATTCAAAGACGCCTCGACGGATTAAGATATAAAAGGCAAATAATTACGTCGATTTTTTTTCTTCTTTTTCAATAGTGTGTCTCTTTTTGCATTGCCTTATCATTTAAATTGAGAAATCAATATTCATTGACAAAGTATTATTACTTTTGTTTATTTTATTTTAATAAATTTTACTAAATATTTCTTTACCTTATTATGATATAGTTTGATATTCATTGATAAAGTATTCTATAACTATTTCATTTTAGTACATTTTACTAAATCTTTATTCACAGTATTATGATATAGTTTGATATTCATTTGCAAAGTATTATTCGATAATTATTTCCTTTTAGTAAATTTTACTAAATATTTCTTTACTTTATTAAGATATAGTTTGATATTCATCGACAAAATATTACTTCCATAATTATTTCATTTTATTAAATTTTACTAAATATTTCTTAGCAGTATTACGATGTAGTTTGATATTCATTGACAAAGTATTAATTTGTTCTATACTTTTATAACCGTCATTGAACAGCCGACCCAATTTTGGGTTTACGACTACTTTTTGCTCAACTCCGTAGCCTTGTAGTTTTGAATCCAATCCAGAAGACAAGGGAACTCCTGGATCGAGTATTGGGAGAAATTTGCCTCCATGGAGGACTTTTTGATGGAGCTAACCCGCATTCGCGCTACATGGAGAGGAAGACCACAAGAACCTCTCACGGTTAGCCTGACGGCAAGGGGACTGTAACCCATGATCCGTCTACCACTCAGGATATTTCACGTCAGCACTGTGGTCGATGCAAGCCGGATGCGGAATTCGTATCGACTGGGATTCGAACCCGGTTCGCCTCATTGGAAGGCGAACGCTCCATTCCCTGGGCCATCGAGGTTCAAAAAAGAGAAGTGTATTGTAAGGAAATTAGAACCTTCTATTGATCATCAACAAAGCGAAAAAATCTGTAACACAAGTTTTCCTTCGATGTTTCTTATTGCACCGCACAGAACTACAGGCAGCACGTGCTAAAAAGAGCTCATCGTTAGTGAGCTTTTAAATCTAAACCCAACTCAAAATGCCTGTTTACGAAAATGAGCACAAAATAGATGTTTTTAACAATATACGCAGCTTGTAATGCGTGTTCAGGAAAATGGATCCAGCACTAAGTGCATGTTTATTGAAATGGACGCAGCTCATGATGCGTGTTTACGAAAATAGAAAAAATTCGAAAGACGTGTTTAAGAAAACGGACATGAATATTTAAAAAAAAAATTGGACGAAGCATTTTATTCCATTTTTTTAAGCAACTTTTATATTTTTTCTAAAAATTATATTTCTTTCTTTATTTATTTGAAACACTTAAAAATGGCATGTTTGATAACATATGCAACTATTAACAAATTATTAGAAATTTAACAGCTTGTACATCAATTATTTAGTTTAACTTCGTTTCACGATTTATTTCTATTAATTTTTTCACCAAAATGGCGGAATGAATAATAATAATGATAATTTCAAAATTAGTTCGGATTGTTTCACTGTAAATAATTCCTCAGCTTCTACATCATTACTTTAGATTGAATTTGTAGTATTTATTCAGTTATTTTTTTTAACAGAATTTCGACATAATCAACTGAAAAATACTTTCAAGCTCGTTCCGAGTATTTCTATTAACGCTCAAAAGTGTAGTTTAACAGCTTGTTCACTATTGCTTGAGTTTAATTTCGTTGCTGTAAGTAATTTTAATAACTTTTTTCAACACAAAAGTAAAATAATAAATTAAAGCATCTCCAGTGTTAGAGTCAGCTCTCATTATCTAACGTCCTAGTTAAACAACCGAAACACAAAATTCAGTTTTTAAAAAATAAATAAAATATTACGAGAAACGAGGACTATAAGTATTGTTAATTATACTTAGACGAGTGTTAGTCGGTCTATTATATAATTTTGGTCTATTACATAAATTTTGGAGAGAGTCAAATATTGAAATAAAGACAAAAATAGTTGCTTAAAAAGCTATTGTTAGAGCAGTACTATTATATGGCGCAGAAACCTGGAAACAGACTAAGATCGAAATACAAAAATTAGAAACCTTTCAAAACAAATGTTTAAGATTTATTTTTAAAATTTTCTGGCCATACAAAGTATCAAATCAGAATCTATTAAAGAAAGCTAAAATAAAAACAATAGAAGATGAAATTAAAAAACGAAAATGGAGCTGGCTCGGGCATATCCTTAGAATGCCCAAAGAAAAAATTACATCTGTTGCGCTTACATGGGTCCCTGATGCTAAAAGAACAAGAGGAAGACCCAGAGTTACCATCCAGAGCATGTTTTGGGGCGAATTAAAAGAATGTGGAATATCTGACTGGGAGGAAGCAAGATCTATTGCTAGAGACAGGAGGCGTTGGAGGGATATGCCAGAGGCCTTAAGTACCCAAAGGCACGTAGAGGATAAGTAAGTAAGTAAGTAAGTGCTAGTCGGCTTATTATCTCTTTAATTAATTATTTTAAATTTACATAAAAGATATTTAAATTTCCTTTAAAAGGCTTTAGACTTTTGCAATCAGATCTATATAAAAAGTTACAATTTTACATGAACTTATTGTTATGAATTGCTTTTCGAAACAATTATTTTGGCGAGATTTCTTCTCAATTTTAACAAATTTTGAAGAACCTAGATAATGCTTTTAGTATTAAAAAGTTCGAATAACTTCTTAAATATTTCAAAATTAGATCGCGAATGCTTTTCGGTGACTTTTTTGTCTTTGATTGTGACTTATCACTTTTTGGCAATTTTCAAAATTTACATAGAGAATAATGGCTAAAGATAAGCTAAACTTGCCCTAACTGTTGAAAACTTACATAAATAACTGTTGCAAACTTACAGCAGTTACAAATTTACTGCACATAATTAGCAAAAGCGTTGTCTAATGTGACAACAGTGCCTTCGAAAACCCGTTCGTACTGCGATCAAATTTTTTATTAGCAGCAGATTAATCACTGAAACTGTCGGTGATAAAAAAAAATGATAAAAACTAGTATGTTTCGGAGATCAAAAAAAAGTTTAATGTAAGACGTATTTTTCTTGTACACTGTAAAAAATTCCGGATCAAATTACGGCATAAAGAACCAGCACGTTGGGTGCATCATCCGTAAAATCCGTTTTTACCGTAAAATATTATACCACAATTTTTACTATAATATTTACGAAATTAAAGTAATTCAGTAATTTTATTACTGTAAAAATTACTGTATATCAATTCCGAAGCATGTTCTGGTAAAAATGGATTTGACTGTCAAAAAAAGTACTGACACTGTGTTTGCTCGTATTTTTAACTATAATTTGATCTGAAATTTTTTACAGTGTAGTTGGTGTACGTTGTCTGAATAAACGAAACATAAGTAATTCAAAAAGTGTAAAATGTTTCCTTAAAAATATATTATTTTCATGAAAATAAGATTTATTTTTTACGTCTTCTTACAATCACATAAATATCAAGTAATTCATTTTTATTTAATATTTTTCTTAAAAATCATGTTTACTGACTTATATTACTTTCTTTATATTTTAAAAAAAAAAGTTTTTCAAAAAAATATTTACATATTGTTTTATACAGAACTAATTTTACAGAACAAGCAATATTTCATACTTAAAAAAAATATATTAATCGCACTACGTGCAACTATCTACTTCAATATCAAAAAGATTTGCTTATGACTTTAAAATGTCAATCATATCATGATCTTTCACAAGTTTGTTTACGAAAGGGGCTGTGTGTGTCACTCTAAGAGGAGAGGTTTCTTAAAATTAAGACTACTTGGAACAAGGGGTACCAAAATGTATGCCACAGCACACATATTGGTTAAAATTAAAACATTTAAAACTGGCAGATTAAATGTCTTTAATTAGTTATTTTTTTATTTTTTGAACTTTTTTTGTTTAAAATAAGTATACTACTGCCGTACAATTGAATTCCATGAACACTGAAAAAGAATATCAAAAAAACTGATAAAAAAAATTTTTTTTGAAGAAAAAATCGTAATATGTTGCCTGTTATGCAAAAATGTCAAATATATAAAAAATCTCCATTTTGAATTTTTTGTCGCTTACGTTGATTTTTTTTAATGCAGGGCAGAATTATCGTGATTAACCACATAGTTTTAAAGTTTGAAGAAATATTTGATGTATGATATGTAACTTTTTTTTTTCTTCTGAACTGTTAGTGTATGTTTATGTATACATATGAGAAGAAGTTAGGGGGGAGGGGGCTCAACATTGAAAGAAAAAAAACGTGATAGGATTTGTGGAAGGTCCTTCATTGCCGATACATCATATTTCATTTCATAAGAATCTGAGAAAATTATATCTCCTATTTTTATTTTTCGCACAGAATTATTCAGAAGATATCTTAATCATTTCCAAATCGTATCATTCTGAAAAAGAAACTCATAACAAGCAAAAAATACTCTCAAAACTTACTTTAAAAAACCTGATAAATAAGTAAACGAGAGAATAAAGAAAATAATTAAGTTCCAGGTAAACGCAAATATATTTTTCAGAGTTTCTAATATTTTCATGTAAAGAATTCTATGAACCCTTTTAAAACCATCGAATGAAAAACTGCAAAATAGCTGTAAGACCCAACAAAACTCTCTCTCAACAGGTGATTCGAGAGGGCGTGATCACGTGATATCTGCCACGTGACACTAAAGAGGCGGACTCTTCACTTGATAAGCACACTTCTCGTCCAATCAGCGTCTTGTTTGGAGGTCCTGGGCTTTACATTCATGTGGTCCGTGGTGCAGGGTGTATGTATTTGGCTCTTCCCACTTTATTCACAGAGTTGGCACAGCCCGTGTTAGCACATTACGGAAACATTCGGTCTCGCTGTGTATAATTCATGGACTGAAGGGAATGATTTGACAAGAACATTCGGTTAACCTTAATCGTTCTGGTTCGCCGGCAGTGGATTATTAGAAGTGGACTTTTATATTAGGCACGTGATTTATGATTTTGCTATATTAAACATTAAAATAATTTGAAATTTATTTAAATTTAACAAGTTAACTGGATTTGAAGAATTTAATATTAAATTTGCAACGTTGTGCAAAGAAACAAAAAAAGAATATTTTATCGTTAAGCCTAATACATTTACGAACTGAAAACGAAAAACTTTTTTCGATTGCCGTGTACAATGACTTATATGATTCTTTTTCAAACGATCTAGATCTTGTGAAATTGACGATTTAAATTTTTTTGCATCAATAAGCCAAACTTGCTGGGAAATTTTTATTCAAAGTAAGCATTGGTAAATCAAACTGAAATGAAAATGATCTCAAATTTAATCAGAGATCAAATAACATTGACTTAGAACTATTTATAAAATTGAAACGGTATTATGTATCCAAATTTACTGGCTCAAACATCGGTTTATTCACCTCTCCTACGTTGTCCAATGCCTGCAGGGGGTCTGATGTCCAGCCCGCTGTCCCCAGCATCCAGTCCTCCAGTTAGTAGCTCTTTTCTTGTGGACAATATACTCAGAGACAGAGCAGCTGTTGCTGCTGCTGTTGCTAGTGGTAGTCCTTTTCTTGCAAGACCTATTGCAGTGTCTGCATGTCCTGAACAGGTCGGAGGTTGTACGGCGTGTACCACGTGCTCGGGGTGCTCCCCCACGGGAGCAAACAAGACTGTAAGTGGTAGGTGTCAGAACGGTGGATCTCCGGGTGCGAGTCCGGGAACACCCTACCTCAAATTTGGTGTGAGCGCAATTCTAGCGGCTGAATCGAAGGAAAAACTGACGGCAAAAAATGTGATTTCTGTTTCTGGTAAGTACTTTTTGATGACTCATAGAAATTTTTCAAAAAAAAGTCTTGTTTAAAACAGTCGGTGAAGTTAACTTAATTATTTCTTATATTATTAAACTCACCAATTCAAATAACTCAAAACACCAACTGTTTAAGCTTCTAAGGGAATCATCAGGAATAATTTAAGTATCTTTTGATTTTCTTGATATTTGATTAAAACTACAAAAGAGTGTGGTAAAAACTGCCCAAATATGGTGAAATGTACTGAATTTATTGCTAAATGGGAACACCAAAAGCAAGGTAAATTTTACCGAAGCGCTTTGGTGATAATTTTAGAAAAATTAATAATGAAAGAATGTTTCATATTCTGTGTTAAAATTTGGTAAATGAGGTACAATTCGTTAATGTTATCGTGATATCTTAGAGTATGACATAAAAGCTATTTATTCGATAGAATTTACTGTTCAGAAAAAAGTTTTTCTTAGTATGTATGGTAATAAGAACTATAATTTTGAAAATCAGAATTACCGGTCAACCGTTACCATGTGAACAGAAATTACTAAATAAATGGTTTAAATATCGTATATTTTGGTTTTATTACCGAAATTAAAGTTTATTTTTTACTTTATTTTTTTATCATCAATGTCTGTATCATAACATAGTAATTTTATTTATTTTTTTCTGTTTAGAAATCGAAACTCATAGATTTGAAAACAAAATGTACCAGATAAAAAAGAAAAAAAATAGATTCTCTTTATTCTTTAAATAAAATAAAAAATTATTATTATTATTTTTTTCGTATTTTGTTGAATACATCAACTTTGCTATAATCACGCCTGATTTTACTCTTTGAAGTTGCGGATAAAATTAGTAGTTTTGAGAATAATAAGCTGCAATTAAAGTTTTTTTATATATACCATGTCCTATCTAGCCTATTATGTTTAATACTTTAAGCCTGCTGCAACAACTCGGTCTGTAACTATAAAGATCTTAAAAGCTCTGATGCACTGTAAAAAAAACTCCGGTACTTGCACTCGGGAGGCAAGTACTTTTCACCGTAAAATTCACATAAAATTTTAATGTAAATTTTCACGGTGAAAAAAAATCTGAAAAATTAAAGCATGTTAAACAAAATTTTTTAAAACCATTTTGTTAGTTTTGATATTTTAAATAATGTGTCATAAATAAGAATTCCAAGATTTTAATTTCTTTCCTTCTTTCTTCTTCTTTTTTCTTTTTGGTATTTCAAAATCATAATTTTCATACTCTCTACAATGCTTCATAATATTAAGATTCCTGATAAATAAAAAAGAGAAATTTATTTAAGAGAAATTCCATACTTTTTGGAAGCTACAGCATATTCATTAAAAACTGTAAAAACTCATACTAAAAGATGATGAAGGTATTTTTTTTTTTTTTTTGCGTATTTTGTAATAATATATATTATTATGAAAGCAAACTCGTAAAAATTTTTAAAATTTGTTTCAACAACTAGCTTTTTCGGTTTTATTTATTACATTTTTCAAATTTATTATTTTCTTTACAAATTTGAATTTTAACTATAACTAACTATAAAATTAGAAAAGAATGAAAGTAAATTATTCCTACATGAAAAAAATGAAAACCATTTTCTTTTAATATATAATACAAAATACTTTATTAAAAATTAAAAAAAAAGTTTTAGAAAAGCCTCAAACTATGTGTTTTAAACAATAACACATTTTAATAAAATATGTTACAATTTGATAAAATTTTTATTTCTTATTTGAAAATTTCAGAAAGTATTATGCACTGCACTGCTAAATGCTAATCAATCCTCGCACCGCTAATAATGCTAATTATAAACCTTACTACACTTAAACAGCGATTCATAGAATGTTCATTAACTTTATACACTAACTCATCAGGATGTTTTTCTCAAAACAGGCACACTCTTATACTAACTCATAAGGATGTTCACTAAAACAACCACACTTTTTAATCTAACTCATAAGAATGTTTATTGAAATAGCCACACTTGTACATTAACTCATAAGGATGTTACTTGAAACAGCCACACTTTTACATAAATTGTTCCTTAATGTTTCTACACTAATACACTTGCTCATAAAGATATTCAAAAATCTTGCTGCCCTTATATCGTAATCCATAAGGATGCTGATTTAAACTTCTACATTTATAAGTACCATACGCGTAATACCTTTAAGAGTGCGAAAAAGTATTACGCTTATGGTACTTATAAATGCATGCGTAAAACGAAGAGAGCTAAAAAGTTCAAATGGATACTTTAACATCTTTAGAATACAGATTTAAAACGAGAGTTTAAAAGTCAAATAGGTTTTTTAAAAATATTATCAGTAATTATTTTTTATTGAATCAAATTAATTTCATTAAGTACTTTCATTTGCTTTTATATTACTATTTTATTAAGCAAAATTCGTCCATTAAATTGGATAAGTTTTGTTTAAAATAGCAACACTTTAGTATAGTTTTTGATAGATTTTCAGCTTCTATTCTTGAAAATAGTTTGGTATACACATCATAAAATGTTTTCAAGTAATTAAGAAATATTTCTCCCACATCAAAAGAACATAACGTATGAATAATATCTTAAATGAAATTCTACGTATATTTCTTATAGTACATACTTAATTTACGTGTACCATAATGTGTTTATTGAGAAAAAACTATTATATTTAAAGTATAAAAGATAAAACTTTTTTTTATTTAAATAAAGCTATACATTAGTTTGGATTGAAGACAACTTATCAATTATATTGAAAAGATTTATCTTCAATTCTATCACAGTGGCAACGAGATGCCACTTTATTTTGGCAATAACTTCTGAAGTGATTGAGCACTTTCATTTTAAAATTTGAAACAATAGTGTAACATAAGGAAGAGTACTTTAACGCATTTATATTAGCATCATAAAAAATATTAAAATTAGAAAAATAAGACGTTTTTTCCCCAAAATGTGAAAGAGTACGTAAAACCCTTCACTCAAAATGGTACTAAATTTATAAAATATTAGCTGCAATATTTAGTTAGAATTCTGATTCCGTTTGAAAGGAAGGGGAAAAAAATTGTTTTTGAGATTTTGGAAAACTGATGAATTAAAAAGAGCTACTTTTTTATGCTGTTTGATCTATTTTAACTTACTAACTGGAAAGTTAACATTCAAGAATGTAGCTGTTTTCGCAATTATTTATTACAAAAGAAAAAGAAATTAATGTTGGTTAAAATTTAAATTTGTAGAAATACACTTTTTTTTTTAAAAAAAAAATTTAAATTATATAAATTTTTTTAAGAGACTTTACTTTAAGAGATAACATTAACGATTAACATTATATGTCAGTTTTTATTTAACGATGAAAATAAAATAATCAATATTGAATTAAACAGAAACAAAAACTATGTAGAGACAAATAATAAAATTGTCTTATTGTGATAACAATGTCTTTAATTATTTACTGAAAGTTGAAGTTGAACTTATAATAACTCAATACATTCTTTTATTACTGTAAAAAAATTTTTAGTTTTTTTTATTTATTTCTTTTTCTTTTTATTTATTTATTTTTTTTTCTTTTATCATTGTCCTCAATGCTTTCTCTTATCATAATATTTTTTTAAAGAAAATGTATCATTTTATTTAAATGCATGTGGCTTTTTTTCTCTTTATCGACCTTAAAAAATGTCAATTAAGCTGAGTATTACGCAAAATAATATGCATATTCATTAATACTATGCAATATATAACGAACAAAATACTAAATAACTGAATTTAAAACAGGAAAGCATCTTTTCGTATCAAAAACTCAACCAAATCAAACTGAGCTTCGGCAACAAAATTACTCTTCATGTAATGATTTTATTGTATATCCGTCAAATGTGCAAAGCATAATTTAATTTTTATTTTTAAAGCTTTGATTATTCGAGAATATTTAAATATTATGCAAGTCAAATAATTATATAAACAGTTACCATATTTTTTTAAAAAAAAATTAACTATCATTTAGAGTTAAATTTTTCCCATATCAAAAAAAGAAAAAAAATACAATTGTTAACATTAGATTATTTTATTAAGAGCAAAAGTAATCATTAAAGATTAGATATTTTCAAAATTACTTTTTATAAAATCTTAGGAAAGCTACAAATGAACCAAGACCTTCGGAAACAAGTCTATTTAAATTTTGAATACAAATTTTAATGAAACTAATATTTCGAATTCCTTATAGCGTTTAATAACTTTATGTGTTAATATGATCATACTTCTTGTGATAATTTTTTTTATTTTCAAAATTTATTATAAAGTAGCTGGAAAAATAATCAAATCAATATTCTTTGGGAAAAAATACAATTCCTTATAATAGTATTTGAGAATTTAGTTTACTGAAAGAACCATAACTCTCATTTTAAAAAATTATTTTTCTCCTTCATTTTACAGTAACAAAACAAAAAATAATAAAATAAAACAATGAAATTGAGCAAAAAATTTAATTTGAGTTCATATAAGAAATTTTCTATGTTAAAGTATACGCAATTCTCACAGCAAAACTTTTTAAAGCGATTGTTTTAGAATCGCGGAAACCAAAAGGATAATAAAAAAAAATCATTTGAAGGAAAATACAATTTTGAATAGTAAACATAGTGCTTCGTAAATTTATTTGTCACAACAATCCTCTCGCTTTATTTTTTTTTCGCTGTTAATTTATTTTTGTGTAAAATAAACAAAAAGACAAAAATCGGTGACAAATAAAATCGAATTTATTCGGAGAAAAATACATACATAATTGCTATACATTATTCCTAGTGATATAAATTCACTATCAAAACTACTATTTCAGAAATGCTTCACGTTATTGACTTTTCTATTCTTTTTTTTAGCTAAAAGATAAAATTTCACTTATTTTTTGATAAAAGAAAGCTTATATTAATTAACTTTGACATCGTTTTCCGAAACTTAACAGCTCAGTCGTTCAATGCTCTAATTAACCTTAGAATAAAAACACGAACTTTCAGTCTTACTATCAATATTTTACTGATTTTTGAAAAAAAGGTGTCCTACAAAACTTAAATTATGTTAGAAATAAAAATAATTATAATTATTTTTTTCAATAAATTATAAACTTAGTAAAGTTGAGAATTAATTTTTTCTTTAAATTTTAAGCACTTATTTTCTACTAAATACTCAATTTTAAATATTTTTTCTACTATGAACTGAAAATGCTAGAGAGATTCATTATTTGATAAGGTTATCATAAATAATAATCAGTGTTCCATCAGTGCTCCATCTTTATTTATACCAGAACAAATAATGTAAAACATATAATATAAAACATATAAATAATTTATTTTTATCAGTGCTCCATCTTTATTTAAACCAAAACAAATAATAAATAAACTTAATAAAACAAATCAAGTAAAGATTTACACTTTTAACGGTTTTAGGCAAATTTTTATTCCTAGTTTTAGTTTTAATTTTTTTTTCTTTGTAAAAAGCTTGTTAATAAAACTATTTTTCTTTTGATTTTTAAGCAGTTGTATTAAATTTTATTTAAAATGCCAATGCGCACTAAGAAAAATTGCATGGTCAAAGCAACCAGGATATGATAAAATTTACCATGCTTCTGGCTCTATGGGAAGATCAAAAAGCTCTGTAATTTTTACCGAAGCACTTTGATTTCGGTCAGATTAATAATAAAACATGGTTTTATAATATGTGATAAAATTTGGTGATTTTTTCTGGAAACCTTTGAGCATGGCATAAATATCACTTGTTCATTTAAATTTCGCATTTTTTTTCTTCTTTTTTTTTATTACTAAATGTGAGATAATAAGAACTGTAATTCGGAAAACCAGAATTTCCAGTAAACCGTTACCATATAAACAGAAAAATCACCAAATTAACGGTTTAAATACCGTATATTTTCGTTTCTAGAAGTGTCATTACCAAAAAAAAAAAAAACTGTAATTTCACAAAAAAAAATTTCTCCATTCGATTTGAGATATAGAGAGTTTCGAAAAGTCCGTTTAATTATAATTAAATGGTACATTTACGGGACCTTTTTTTCTTCCTTTTACCCAAAACCTTAATGAGCCGTTTATTAAATAAAAGAAAAATCAATCTTGTAAGTGCCACTCTTCGGTAATTAAAAACCATCCCTCATTATGCTACAACACAACCTTGGCAGGCAATAAAATTCACTCCGTGGAAAATCAATCGAAGAATAAATGCTCACAAAATAGACTATCGCCAATGCATCATCATTCATGGGCAATACATCAAATAAGATTAAGTAAGAACTTCAACACTTCCTTATTACACAACAAAACTTTGAAAAAATAGTACACATAAACACATACGTGTAACATACTTCACTTATTTTGTGTTATGTGAGCTAGAGAGGGCTTATGTACAGGGGTCCTAGCATTCGGACTAGTGTAAAAGATTTATTTTAGCAATATCCTTAAGCGTAGTGATTGATCGGTTAGTGGCGATAAGTTTCAAAAGCTTTTTTTAAGTTTTCGGAAATTGAGCCGCTAATTTTTTTCCTTATTGCTTTCGTTGTTGTGAAGTGGCAATTTGCCAGGCGACTTACCAGTGGGTAATTAAAATTTTGATTTAGCTTTTAAAAACTCGCTTAAGTGGAGAAAAAAATTAAATCAGCCTATATATTCGGGCATATTTTAAGAGGAATTTGTTGCGCTTTATTGGTTTTGGAGCAATTTATCAAGGGTAAGCGATAGTAGGAGATTGTTGTAGTACTTATTTTATTGAAAGTTTAATTTATTTATCGCATGGTCCATGGGAAGCAGCTCCATACATTTAACGTTATTGCTAACATTATTGAGATTAAAAATTCCATCTTTATGGTTTTAAGTTTTAAGTGGTATTAAAAAAATCTCACTCTTTTTTATGTGGGTTAAAGCTTTAATGAGGTGAAGTTTTATGGCCAAGTTTGATATTAAATCCGAGGCATTTTTTTATTATTATTTCTAAACTTAGAAGGTAAAAGTTTTCTGTATGCTTCTAATTTTCTTAAAAAAATTTCTTATCATAAAACTTTGACTTTATGAAAACTAAAAATTTCATGTCTAAACAATTTAGGAACAAAAAAAGAGCTTAAAACTTTAATTTTGAGGAAAAAAAACTAAGTTCTTTACTAATAATTTTATAAAAAATAAGGTTTCGACTGAATCGCTGTGTATATATAGATATATTGTCGCAAATATATAAGTTAAACTATTACTGTTATCTTTTTATAAATTTGTTTTTATTAGAAAAAACGTATCAATTGCAAAATGGGAAAATTATAAACTATTTAATGATTTTAATTCCTTATGAACTCACTCTTAAGCCTTATATTTTAAAGAACTAATTAAATTTGATAATTTTTCGAAAATTTCGTTTGTTTTGTTCTTGAAATTATTATGCAAATTCTATTCCTATGTTTGCTTAACCCAATCTTTTCAAACAAAGTAGTTTAAATTTATTATCATTTGTAAAAATAGTTTGTGTTTCTATTCATCTTGAACCCTTTATCGTCAAAGCATGATTTATATTTTGGCAAAGGAATTATGTATTCAGGATCTATTCATTCTAATAGCTCAAGGTTGCCAACAGTTAAACTAATTTTACACAATAATTGCTTGAAAGCAATCTTTTCTGTCATTATGGTTGCTTGATGCAATATAACTCTTTTTATAGTACATGTGAGGGATCGTAAATAAAACAAAGGTCATTTTGAAAACAACATGTATGTATATATATANTGATTATATATGGCAATAGAACAATAGTTAACATTTTCAATATAGACCGTTGACAAAACGCTTGAAAATAGAAAAAACGTTTCAGTTTTTCAGCATTAAAAAATTTTGTAGAACAGTATTTTTAACAGAAAAAAGCAATTTTAGATTAAAATTTTGAATTGGTGTAGTCTATGTAAATAAATTTATCAGTTATTTCCTAAAACGAATTTATATATTGTGCCTATTTCATGCCGTGTTTAATTTTCAGCAGTCAGAATCAGTTCTTTAAAGTAAGAACGTTTGTAAAAATCTTTTTACGAACTCAGAACTTCAACTTCGAAATCTGAAAATGGAAATTTCTTTACAACCTTCGAAGATTAAACATAAAATTACAAAATTGAATTTTCAAATCTTCGAAAAATATTCGCAGTGAATTTATTAACAAATTTGTGAACTGAAAATGGTAAATTGATATGAATATTTAACAAAAAATAACTCAGAATTTTCTAATTATGTAGCTTACGAGCTTGAGCTCTGAAAATGCAATTTTTTTTTCAATAATAAGAAAAAAAAGTCAAATTGATTATTCAAAATTGGATTGTAATAAACATGTTAAAATGTCATAGGGTCCAAAATGAAAACTTGATATGAATTCTTGATACAAACTATTTCCTAATTTAAGGATTGTGTAGCTGAAAATAATCTAATTTTGAAAGTTTCAATTAGTTTACACCCCTACAAAATAAAAAAAGCTAGCTTGCTAACATATAATTGAATTAAAAATAGAAATATGATACGAGATCTTGATATATGCTAATTACTTATTTACAACTGTATTGTTTAGTAACTCGAAGTCTGAAAATTGCAATTCCTTTACAAAATCAGAAAATACAAAGCAAAAAACAGAAATTAAATTTTTAAAATTGAATCACAAAACCTTGCTTAAATGCCATTGAATTATTAAACCATCAGATCTGAAATCTTAACATGTCATTCCTAATACAAGACAATAAAAAATATTACTAATAAATGACAATAATAATAGCAAGCTAATAAATAATAATGATACAAGCTGATTCCTAACTTACAATTATTTTGTTCAGTAACTTGAAGCCTGAAAATTTCAATTCCTTACCAACCTCATAAAATCAGAAAATACGAAGAAAAAAAATATAAACAGATTCTTTACATATACAAAGCGAAAGAATTTAAATATTCAAAGCTGATTTAGAAAATACAAAGCGGAAAAGAGAAACTAATTATTTAATTTAGATCACAAAAACTTCGTTTAAATACTATTGAATAACTGGATTTGAAACGTAAATATATGATTCCTAATACAAGCTAATAAACAATACTAAATAATAATGGAAATAAGTATCAATAATAATAACAATATAATAACAAGTTGAAACATAATAATGATACAAGCTAATTTCTAATTTGCAACTTTGTTGCACCGTAACTCGCAGTTTGAAAATTGCAATTCCTTTACAAAATCAGAAAATACAAAGTAAAAAAATAGAAACTTAATTTTTAAAATTAGATCACAAAACCTTGTTTAAATGCCATTGAATTATTGAACGATTGGAAATGAAACCTTAACACGTGATTCCTAATACAAGCTAATAAACAATATTTTTAACAAATAACAATAATAATAGCGATATAATAACAAGTTAAAAAATAATAATGATACAAACTAATTTCTGATTTGCAACTTTGTTGCTCAGTATTTTGAAATCTGAAAACTGGAATTCCTTGACAACCTTACAAAATTAGAAAATATAAGACAAAAAAAGAGAAACTGATTATTTGAAATTAGATCTCAAAAATCTTGTCAAAATGCAATTGAATCATTAAATTAGAAACGTTAACATGTCATTGAATTAAAACTGTTAACATGACATGAATCCCTGATAAACAAACTGGTTCCTAATTTAACAATTGCGCAGCTCTCCAATTTCGAAAATCGGAACTTCCTTCCAACCTGGCAAAATGAAACATTAAAATATGAATCAAAAAATAAAAATTGATTGTTCAAAAGTAGTTTGCAACGAACTTGAAGTTTTAGAGGCGAAAAAAATCATTATCTTTTAAAAGAAATAAAAAAAAAAAGGAACAAAGCGACTGATTAAGATCATGATATCTTCATCAGGCGGTTGTATCCTCGAAACTATCCAAGTTGAACCCGTAATTAAATGATAATAGAAGCAAGAGCAAACAGGGCTGACACTTTGGGGTGGTGCACCGTAAGTAACCCGGGGGGGACACGGGGCCCACATTCATCAGCTTTCAGATCGGTGACGGCTTAATTGAACGATGGGCCTGCGGTCACAGGGAAATAGGGAGAAAAAAAAATATTCGGACCCTACCAGAACATAGCTTTTCAGTTGACTTCTTTTATGAAGCTATATCACACCCTAGTGAAGATTATAAACAAAAATTGCTTTTTCTTTTTTGATACTCTTTGATGTTTCAATAAAACCTTATCCTGTAATTATTTTTTTTTTCGAAAAAGAATTAAAAAAGAAAATTGAATATAAAATAGTAGAGGAAAATGAAGAGCATATTTATCATTTAATACGCATCTTTTTTTTGTTAAAAAAATATTTTTTTGAAGGGTAATTTTGGAATACTAATCTATGAAATTTTCAAATTAAGATCTATGTTAATCGCTTAAGTGCGGTAATTTATAAAAATTATGATTTATCGGTATGTTGTTTATTATTTTTGGTGCAAATGAATCTTGATAAATTATTTAAATTTAATGCCATGATTATAAACTCGTTTAATTATAAAGGGTAAATTGACTCGAATGCTTAATAAGTAATTTATAGGAAGTTTTTAATTAATGATTCATTATAAAATTCAAATTTTTTCTTGTCAGAAAAAGCCGCCGTACGTTAAAAATTCATCTTCTAAGATAAATTACCTCAATTATCTTATTTTTGAATATGGTGTTTAGAAAATTTTATAACATATATTTCAGACATATAATAAGGGTCTTACGGAATATATTAATTCGGTGAGGCGTACCATTTATTTTTGCTTAATTAAATCAAAATTCGACTTATTTATTTTTTAAATGCTGGCAATAAAAAGTTTTATTCTTATTTATTTTGAAATGTAGTAACTAACGATATATTTTGATTTCGGCAAAAAATTGCATCACATTTTTTGTTTTACCAAAATTACTCTAAACTTAGTGACGCGACAGCCCATGGAGGTTGTCGCGCTACTGTCTCTGGCAGATATTACAGTCAGTCGAACTAGGAACCCTAGTATTTTGTTCTCAAACATGCTTGGTGCTCATTTTATGGACCTGAATCTTTGAGATTATAATATTTTTTGGTTAAAATATACTATATTTGCTCAAGATATTTTGTTAATTAAAATATTGCTTTACAAACTCTGTAATTGTAACATAATAAACTCTGTTAAATCTCAAAATATTTTTTAGTTATTTTCTAATTGTTCATAAAAACACAATTTCTGATAAAATCCAATGTCAGCAATACCTAAGTTTTAGTTTACATAAATAATAAACATAGACATGAAACATTATGAAGAGTTGAAAAGCTAAGTGAAACTTGCCCGGTCTAAGGATAAAACCTCCACTCTGGTATAATGGAGCCACCGGGTGTCCATTATACCAAGTACTAAATTAAAATATATTAAAAAATTTTACGTGAAGCAACATTTATTTTATTTCGCAATTTAATCTTAACATATTAAATTAAATATAAATATGCGCTTTAACATGTTTTTTGTGGGATATAAATAAATGGTGAGCCAATTTAACATTTTTTGGAAGTGAAAGAGTGAAATATAAAGGAATATTATTTAAACTTTTCTCCTTCGTGTTTTTTTATAAAAACATTTATGCTCACTTCAATAATCAATTATCAATAACTCATTAACCATTAATTCAATAATTAATCAATACTAATTATTAGACAATAGGTCAACTATTAATTATTTGACAATAATTAATGATCAATAATTAATTATTTTACAATATATTTTGAATCTTACAGCGTTGTTAGGAATCGGCATAAAAATTTAAAAAAAGGGATACTGAAAACAGTAATCAATTTTATTACAAAATTCTATTCTTAACTTTTTTCTAAAATGGTGTCTATATCTAACTAATAATTTTAATCATCAGTTATTTTCAGATTATTACCATATCATTGTAGTAATTTAATGATTTTATGAAATTTTTTAGAGCAATTATGTCTCTCTTTTTTTTTTTATACGGCAGCAAACTTTAACTCAATGATATATAAAGCTCTCAGAAAATTTTAATTTTCTCATTTTTAGCAACAACAATATTAATGAATTATGCTATTAACATCAAATTAGATAAATAAATTTAATACTAAAATCAAACAACCATAAAAGTATTAATATTTAAATTATTAGGAATAGGAACTAATATCAAATTATAGGAATCAATTAATAGGAATCAAATTTCTATTTCCTTAGAATTTGAAGCGTATTCTGCCAACTTCCTTAAAATTGATGTATATATTTATATTAATAATAGTTGTTAATAAGTAAATAAAACTAATTGTGGTATCTAATTTGTAATACATATAAATAAATTTTATTTCACCATGATTTAGCTAACTACTAAATCTGTGTTACAAAGGCACAAATTATGCTAGCAGCATTAAATTAGAGAATTAAATTACATACCAATGAGAATAGCAAAAAATTTAAACTGAAATCAAATTTTGACTCCTTTAAATAATTGATTGCTCAACTTTTACTCAAACTAATTTAACACGCAACAATAATAAAAATTTAACACGTAAATAATAATATATATATATATAT
>NC_092209.1:40526270-40536640 GCF_043381705.1 Parasteatoda tepidariorum | reverse complement strand
ATATATATATATATAGGAATATGTTGTTTGTTAAAAATATCTTGATTTATATAATCATTAAATCTTTATTTATAATTGTAGCACTATTCAATACTCTCAAAGAACATTGAACTATAAGAATAAATTAGCAAACAATGTTAGCAAGTGCCCCTGGCAAATAATTTAACGATTTCATATATTACCTATTCAGCTACCATTATAAATACCAGATACAATTATCTTCACACCACTCTATATATCTTATATCAGCTACATCTTCCTTGATAAGAAAATTAAAAAACTAGTTTAATGTGAACAAAAATTTAACATGATTAACTTATTATAAATCATATTTAAAAATGAATGGAATATCTTAGCTAATATATAAAGTAATTGGAATATCGTAGCTACAATATCTAAATATAACTACTTTTTACCCATAACAGTTCGTTTCCCAACTATGATAACTATTAAATCTTTAATATAGTAGAGCTACTTAATCTATGCTAGTAACATTAAATTAAAGAAATAAAAAAGCTTTCAACTAAAAAAACCCTCCTGGCAATTAAGGCAAAAATTTCATGTAGTATTCCTATTTAATTTACACGTTATTAGAATTTAATAAAATAAATCTATATTTATATAAACTAATATAATTATTTATTGTTGTATTGAGTAAATTGAAGTTTATTATACAAGCAGCATTATTCAATAATCGCTCACAATATCAAACTTAAGCAATAAATTAAACTATAAAAACAGTATCAAAAAATGTACCTTGCAAGCAATTTAATGCCTTCATATATTCCTACGTAATCATCACACTTTATTAGAATATAATACAATTATCGCTACAATCTTCTCATTTAATCAAACCTAGTCTTAAATATCTTATTAAAATATTGCATAAGTCTTTTTTTCCCTCAATATAATATGATCCACTTACTTAGAACATAATTTACAACTTATGTAAATTTCAACATTGGATTAAAACATCTTAGATTAACATAGGAAATAATCGAAGCATCATGGCAAAAACATCAAAACTTAACTACTTTTTACCCATAACAGTGATCGTCCTAAGTATGATGATAATCAAATCTTTATAATAGCAGACCTATTTAATCATCGCTAGTAACATTAAAGTAAACGAGTAGTGAAATGATTTCATCTAATAAACGATATTAACAAATCCTCCTATCAATTAAAAAAAAAATTCATATATTCCTATTTAATATACATGCTATTAGAATCTAATAAAATCAATCCAAGTAATTTATAAAAACAAAAAATATTATTTTGTGTTATGTTAATTAATTGGACAGTCATTATGCAAGCAGCACTATTCAATAATCGCCCACAAATATTAAATTAAAGCAATAAATTAAACTAGAAAAACAATCTCAGCAAATGCAGCTCGCAAGTAATTTAACACCTTCATATATTCCCACTTAATCATCACACTTTATTAGAACCCAATACAATTATCTCTAAAATCTTCTCATTTAATCAAACGTAACATTAAATACCTTAATAAAATATTACAAAAGTCTTTTTTACCCTCAATATAATATACTTCACTAACTTATAAATTACTACTTATATAACTTACAACAACGGCAATCTCTCATTTAATAAGAGATTAAAAAAAAACTGGAGTAATGTGAACAAAATATTAATATGATTATCGAATAAAAACCACATTTAAAGACATAACATTACCTTAAGGCTTGAGTTTCAATTATCCATTTATTGGTTGCGTAAAAGCAAACATATTTTTATTTATTTCCCATTTTTTCCCCTCCTTTTCTATAGCAACCATAACGATAGGGAGATGTGATTATTACTTGGCCCTAATAGCTGAAAACTAAAAATACCCTTCATATTATTACCTTGAATAAAACATAATCTATGGACGGGTAGTAGGGGGTAAGAGGTAAGGAGTAATCGCCTTTCTATAAGACGTTAATAAATAACAATTTGGGGGAGGACTGCGTTCTGATATAAAGCACTATTTGTTTGCGCCTGATGGCAACATGATTGCTTTCCATTCCCTTCGGAATTCGATTAATAAAAATGGCTGCCTCCTTCATGCACATTCATGGCGCCATTTTGAGGTTGGAATAATATGATATAAGAAATGAATTCTATTAAGAAAGATTCAATTTGTAAATTATGAAAGTTAGAGGTGGGGCAGATGTTTTCTGATAATTTAATGCTGAAGATTTCAACAATCATTTTAAATGCCAAATGCTTTTTGAAATAAAGTTACTGCACGTTTATTACAGGCAATGTGTCATTGCACTACACAACATATCTAGTGCAATGCCTCAGAGAAAAAAACACCTCTAAAACTTCCTCGCTTTTTCTTTCTAAGTTGCTGAATTGCGAACTAAAGAAATATATACTTTTTTTATTAAATAAAATATCTTATGTAACCCAAATTTTAGTTCAGCTCGCTTCAATAATAATTGATCAAGAAAAACATTACGGCAAGAAAACCATGAAATAACTCCTAAACTATAAGGAACAGTGCATTTTTTTTATCGGACCCATGTTGAGTCAATTTTGGGTCCAACTGGGGCCAAGGTAAAATTGTTGCTTGGGCTGATACATTTAGCGAAAATTATTGATATCAAACACTTGTGGCAATCTAAAATAATTTGCTCACTTTCTTGTGAAAAAAAATGCATTAGAAGAATATATTTAAATTGATTTAAGAATTCAGTTTTTTGCTTTTTGATTTGTTTGAATTGAAAATTAATATCATTAAAATGCAGCTCAAACAAGTATCAAATAAGCAACATTAAAATAAAAAGTAACCTTATTTAATATTTTTTACCAAAAGCTACCCATAATTAGTTTAAACAAACATCAAATAAAATTACATTTTTATAAACGAGAAAAATTTTCGTTATTATAATATTTGTTCAGATTAAATTTCATTTGAATTTTCTCAAATAAAAATTGTAGTTATTCGGATTTATCACTAATACCAAATAAGTTTATATTTTCAAAAGGAAAATGAATCCTTCGTTAACATTTAACCCTAACCTTCATTTTGATTTTTTTATATAAAAGTTAAAACTCTTCAAATACGCTCAAACAAATGTTAAATAAAGTTACATATTCAAAAATAAAATGCTTGGTCTATTTATAGCTGTAAAAAAAGATTTTTTTTTGTTAAATTTACGGAAAAAAACTGTTTTTTAAAAACCATCACCTGCTTTTTAAGCAGATAAGTCCTGTTATTTTAGCAAACAAACTATGTTTAACAAACAAATCCTGTAATTTAAACAAAAAAGAACTCTATTATTTTAGCGAGAAAAAAAACTATGTCAGCATTGTAGTCGGTGCGAGCTGAGTGCAGAATTCGTGTCAACTTTGGGATTCGAACATAAGTCTCCTCATTGAATAGCGATCACTCTATTGCCTGAGCCAAGACAGCTGTAATGTTCCGTTACGAAGAAAAAACTTAAACTGTCTTTATCTTAAAATCTTATTGAAATAATTATAATAACAGAAAATTATATCTAAAAATAGTTAATAGTCTGGTAGAGTATAAATTTGAAAGTAAAGTAGAATCAAAATTTTACTTATACTGTTTTCAAAACCATAAAATAATTGTTGAAAAGTAAGGACTTGTGTAGAATATAATCGCAAAATTATTTGAAACGAGATCAAATTATTTTTCTGTAAGGAAAACTGCATTGGAAAAACAGGAATAACTGACCGTTTTAATCCATTTATGATTAAGATGAAAAACAAAGAAAAACCGTTTTGTCAACAAAACAGTTTTAGACCATCAAATATACAGAGAAAGTCCGTAAAAAAGCGGGTATTTTTTATAAAGCGCGGATAACGCTTAAAAACAAAAAACGAAACAAAAAATCAGTATTTTTCTTTAAATAGTCTTTTTTTGTGAGAAACTGAAAAATGTAAAGTTTTTTTTTCTTACAGTATACAATTAATTTCAAGAAAATTCTTTTAGCTTGGAACAAAAATGGCGGTTTGGTTAAAGACAGAATTTCGCTTTCCCTATAAACACGCATATTTTCCAGTATTTCTGGTTGCATCTTCATACATATATACATATGAGAGATATTAATGATTTCTGGTTCCGAGAGATGATTAGTAATATGTGACACATAGACAAATGACTGGGTACTATGTACAAGCAATGATTAATATCATTATCGCATAAAATACCTAATGGTATTACCATTTGCCCATTACTCACACGTTAAAAAAATGCCCCTAATGAATATAAATGATAGATAAATTTCTTTAAGAATTATCAAGTTACAGATCTTTAAAAAAAAAAATATGTACTTTTTTTTTCTTAAAACATTATTACAGTATTTGCAATTTTAAATAATACGTTTAATGATTATCAAGTCACAGATCTTTAGGAAAAAAAATAAGGAGTTTTATTTTCTCTTTATATTATTGTATTATTTCTTATTTAAAAAAATGCGTTTAATTATTATCAAGTAACAAAACTTCAGGGAAAAAATACGTGATTTTTTTTAATAACATTATTACATTAATTGTAATTTTAAAAAATGCCTTAAAATATTAAAAACTTTACAATAACTAAGCATTAGTGCGTGGAGGTAAAAGTCATGCAGTGCAATGATATTTTATAACCTTTTTTTTTTGCAATTGATTTAAGCAGTGTTTTCTTTTTAGTCATTGTTGAAATAGTTCAACATTATTGAATATATATATATATATANCTTTATGCGAAGCATTAAGATTCATAGACCTTCAGGTAAACGTTATTATTTATGGAATCAATAAATTGTTCTTATAAAATAGAGTCAATATATATATATATATGTATATATATTAAATCCTCTTATTCTATTATGATTTATAAACTGTAGAAAAATTCGAATCCAATTACGGTGAAAAATACCGGCACTAAGGGTACCGGTACTTTTGACTGTAAAATCCATTTTTAACGGAATATGTTACGGAACAAGAAATCTGATATACTATAACCAGTAATAATTACAGCGAAATTGCTTAATCAATCTAATACATTAATATTATTGTAAAAATTAAGGTATAATGTTTGACGGTAAAAATAAAGTTTACGGGAAATGAACTGAAAATACCGATACTCTATATCAGTGTTTCCCAAAGTATGGTAAGCGTTACCCCAGGGGTACGGGAACAGTTTAGCGGAGGTGCACGTTCTTATGTGAAATACCTTACAACAAACGAAAATTTCAAAAAATTGTATTTAAAAACAAAGTTAGCCATGAAAATTTACGATTACGTATTTTTCTATTAGCTATTTTTTGCAGAGTTAACAGTTAATAATTAGTGGTGTCACCAGCCAGTTGTGATTTTTAACTTTTGTGCAATTTTTTATAGTAAAAAATGCATTAATTTTTTCATTAGTAGTACACAGCGTTACGAAAAATTTAGAAAGGGTACACAAAAGTCATAAGTTTAGGAAATACTGCTCTATATCATAATTAGATTGATTTTTACAGTGCTCTTATTAAAAATCTAAACAGCGCTTTGCTGAATCGTTATTGTATCAATTGATGCTATTGACAAAAAATAAATGTGACTTGAGTAGATGAAAATCATCCAGCACAATCATATTTCATCAGACATGGTCTTATACCTTGCAATAAACCTAAACGGCGCTTTGGTGAGTTTTCATTTCAGCCCCAACATCATGGCTCTTAATTCAATTCCGGATTACGTGCCGTGCAGCCCAATCTTACTGTGAATTTAAGATGTCCTGCCCAGTTTTTGATATGAAAACTTAATAACTAATTCATACACGTCGACACTGTTTGCAGCATCTATTTGTTTCCAGCGTAAAATGCCTTCGTCGTAATAAATCGAGGCTTGTTTCGCGAAGCGTGGAAACGGTAGAGAGCGCTTAACCAGCGCTGGAGAGACTCAATTCATCATATGTCAGGAAACCTGATTAAGACAACACCCTATATGTTTGAAAAGCATAGAGCCGAAGACAATGAGGTATTTAACATAATATCCTTTGCCTGGTACGGAGGAAAGTAATTTAAGTCAAAATTGAAGTGAAATTTTGCATTAAAATTTTTTTCCAAAACATCAACCTTGAATTTGGTGCTCAGTTGAGATTGGATACGATGCGTGTGTAATTTGTTTGGATTGGAATTTGTTTTTGCTGAAACTTCGTGAAAGTTGTCTGATTGGTTTCATTGAGTTAAAATTTTCATATTGTTTGATTTTGGAGAAGAAAGTGACATTGTTGGATTACTAAAGCACTTGTTGTTTTTATTTTTGTTATGCACTGTAAAAAGTTCCGGATCAAATTATTAATTTATTTAATTAGAGTGATTCAATAATTTTAAGGTAATTATTACTGTAAAAATTACGGTATATCAGGTTTTTTGGTTCCGTGACATGGTCTGGTAAAAATAAATTTTACAATAAAAAGCAGCGTAACCTCAGTGTCGATACTTTTTACTGTAGTTTGATCCGGAATTATTTTACAGTGTAGAAGCTCTCTGAGCTCGCATATTCCTTTTTTTTTTTTGTTGTTGGAAGAATTTTTAATTTCGTTATAAAATTGGAATTGAAATTTCTAAATATTTTTTATATATTATTATTTTTATTATTTATTTTATTTTTTTTACTTCAAAAACAAAATCTGCATCAAAAAAAAAAGAAAAGAGAAGAAAGAGTAAACTTTTTGAATGAAAATATTTTAAAGAAGATTAATGGCAGGTTAAGAACTAAATTTTACTTCCAAACTTAAGCACTATGGTTTTTGGAGATTGAAAAAAGAATGCTTTAAAAATTCACGGAAAAGCACATGTTTAAAAAAAAAAAATTTTTTTTAATTGTTCCCGTATTCGAGACTTGGTTGAACGAAAGTTTTTTGAACGAAAATATTTTTTGGGAAATTCAGCGCATGATCAAGTACCTGATTTCAGTACAGTATTCTTGATCTTTAGTTTTCAGAAACTGAAAAATGTCAGTAAAACAATTTCTTAATTTTTTTTTACAAATTCGAGGAAAAGCAAAAAATGAAATCTTAGTTTCTAAAAAAAAGTAGCATTCAATCATTTTAATCAAACTAGATACACTGTAAGAAATTCTGGTAGAAATTACGGTAAAATGTACTGACACTCGAGGTGCCGGTACTTTTTACCGTAAAATCCAATTTTACCGAAATTCGTAGGGAAAAAAAAATTCCGATATAACCTAATTTTAACTGTGAAAATTACAGTAAAATTACTGAATCGCTCTAATTAAGTAAATATTATAGCAAAAAGTAAGGTATAATATTTTACTGTAAAAATAGATTTTATGGTAAAAATAGAATTTACGGTAAAATGTTTTTCACAGATCATGCACCCAAATTGGCGGTACTTTATACTGTATTTTGATCCGGAATCAGTGTATAATTTTTTTGCAAACGAAACCTCTAATTACATATTAGGAATCAATTCAATGGTTTTTGATTTCTTGTCTTTTAGTGTATTTCGTTTAGCATATTCTTTGTCAAAGATTGCTTTTTTATTAAGCAAATATTATAAAATACAAAACCCAGAAATAATTTAAACTTGTATATTCTGTGCATAGTATAGAGGAGAAGGTGTAAAAATGGGCACAGGTGTAAATATGGGCACCCCTCCCTAGTAGCTATGGGAGGTACTGAAGACTGGTGGCAAGGACTGTATATGGCGCCAGTTGCTAATATAAGATTGCACAGAGCAGTTGAAACCATTTTTTCAAGTAGTGTGGATGTAGCGTGAGTTATTGTGCAAATTGGTGTTTATTCTGGACTGCAAACTTTTGAGAGGTATGTGAAATCGTTTTCTTTTCATGTACTTATATTCAGTTAAAAATAATTTGACAGTGATATCCGGAAAGCGGAGATCTTAAGCTATTTTTTGAAGCACACCTTTAGTCACGCACGCTTTTAGGTTACTTGTGATAGTGGCCATCCTTCTTAGATGGGGTTGGTGTAAATATGGGCCCCCATTTAAAGGGTGCCCATAATTACACCAACTTTTTTTAGTGGAGTTTAGCACACCAGGCTCTAGTTATGCCAATTGATAAGGCAGCTGAAATACCTCAATGTTCCCCGGGAACTTCAAGTGCAATTTCTCCGTTCGACATATCTCCTGTTCCCAACATTAAGAAGATAACCACTACTCGTGGACGCAAAGCAGCAAGGTCCAGCCTCATCACCGGATTACCATACAAGGATCAGTTGACCAAGACGCTTGACAAGTGCTCTCAAGAAGACGTCCTTGAGTTTTCCCGGGGTAAGAGACCGGCAAGAGGGCAGGGTGGGAAAATGAAAGGCCTTCAAGAAAAGAAAATTCGGCCCACGCAACGATACGATTCATCATCGGACTCATCAGACTCGATGACCCTCCTCTTATCTACAGCGATGATGATACGAATCTAATAAATGTCAACGGTGGCGATAAACCAGACTCAAGCGATGCAACTTGCAGTATTTGTGATGAAAGTTCTCTGAAGACACTCGAGGAGAGGTGTGGGTAAAATGCGTTATGTGCCAAATGTGGGCACTGTGCCGGGGGTGAAAGAGCCAGTTATGTTTGCGATTTCTGTAAAAAAAAATTTCCTGTAATAAATAAATTCTCTACTATTTTGTATTGTTTTATCCTGTTTTTAAACTATTTTTGGTAGCATTTTTGAAGAGGGCCCATATTTACACCCCATTTTTTGTGGTGCTTTTTTAAAAGATTTTTGAAAATCGTCGATTTTGAAATGAAATAATTGATGTTAATCATTGGTTTGCCTTCTTGCATTTAGGAAACTTGTTATAGTTGTTAATGAAAGATAAAAATCTAGAAATTTTCAAATTGAAAGTAACTTTATCCAAAAAACAAAAGAGGGTGCCCATATTTACACCTTTTCCTCTATCGGAAAACTTTTTTGATAATTTAAAAATAATAAATAAACATAAGATTATTCAGTAAAAATATACATTAGCATAAAAAAACAAAGAAAACATTAATATAGCACGTACAAAATACATGCAATGAATTAAGGGCCTATAACTTACATGCTTAGACATTGAGAGATGCCTTCAATGAATAAAAACAATACACCATTCAAATTCAAATGAAATATTCATTTACGTTTTACATCATCACTATTCAAAATACTAACTTTAAACAGTAATCGTATTTCAAATACTAAATACAAAAGTTGACATTCTAATTAAATTTCTTAAAATTAATTTCGTGTTGACAAATGATCTTAAGCAATCAAAATATTAAAAAAACCCACCTTACACATAAAATGAAGTGAAAAAAAAATAATAACTAATAATTAAGGTCACAATTTATTATTACGAAATATCATCGTTAACACTTCTATGCTATTGATGTTCTCAACGCAATTAACCCATCTCCTGTTTGCTCAAATTAAGTTATGATCGCTGTAATTAATTAACCACGCTTGCTCGAAACTGGAAATCGTGACTAGGCAATATATATAAGATTTCCTCAGCGTTTTATTTTTAAGAAAATTAAGACTGTGACCTTGATGTTAATACAATGAATAAATTATTTAGATGTGTCTTAAAATATGTAGATAATTATAAGTTAGGAAATAGGCATGCATGTGTTTAAAACTCTTAGGGGAAGAACTTAAAAAAACTTACAATCAAAAGTGATAATCTTGTTATTTTTAAACTTTATTTTATGCATATTTTACTTTGGCAAAGTATATTCATCTGTCGCTGTATTTTTTATGCTTTAATGCTAATTCACAAAGCTAATTTGCGATAATCAGCAGAAGGACAATGGTTTGTACAATTTTGTATGACTTATACATTTTTCATTGTAATGAATTTTTTCACTTATTTATAAACTTTCATATTTCGGCACAATTTTAGCGGTGTATACTTTTTTTTAAGGCCTTATATTGTTAAAAACCAAATAGAGTGACTTGCAGTTTTATTTTTTGAATATTGTAGTTTTATTTCTAAAACCACCTATCGTATTTTGAAAAATGAAAGCCAATACTGGGTTTGATAATTAAAAAAAAAAATTAGAAAAAGAAACGTTTTTCTTACTAGTTAAAATTAAATAAAGGTAATCATTAGCGCTCGAATGAACTAAATGATAAAAACTGAAACAGTTTATAAAAGAAAGGTCGAATATAAATAAGACACATAAAATATGCATAATAAATATATAAATAAAAAGCTAGAAAACAAAATGTCGCCGTCAGTAACAGTAAGTAACAGTATTTTCTTTTAAATTTTTAAAATAATTTCTCAGTTTTGGTAGTTTTTCTCTTTTTCTTTAAAAAATGTTTTTCTTTTTCAATTCTTTTCTGGTTTTATTCGTATTTTTATCTAATGTATCTTTATTAATTGTATATATATA
>NC_092209.1:40519235-40526242 GCF_043381705.1 Parasteatoda tepidariorum | reverse complement strand
TATATATATATATATATATATATTCATTCGTCCCTCAATCATGCAAACAATTGATGACATGGTTTAGCTTAATATCGTTCTGTGATAGTAACAAATTTTAGCCACCATATTTGACTTAAAGGGAAAAAATATTTAATTTTTTTCTTAACACAGTTATGATAAAATTTAATGTGTTCAGGAGATTAAAAAAAAAAAAAAAAAAAAAAAAAAAAAAAAAAAAAAAAAAAAAAAAAACAAGATTTGAGGGATGTGATATAGCAAACATATCATATAACTTGTTATAGAACATGTGTTCACTTATAAAGAAAATATGAACAATCTTAAAGAGTTAACTAATGTTTGAATGTCAATTAATAAGTGAGTAAAGGTTTTAAGTGACATTTTCGCGAACTTAAGAAAAGTAAATTTGAAATTTGCACTATTTTGTGCGTGAGGAGACTGAAGATTATGCCTTGCATTTATTTCTTATCCTCAAGCTTAAAATTGGTGAAATATGTACACCCCAGTACTCATTTGCCCTATTTGCATCTTAGAGTTAGACTATCAGTTAGAGATTATTATGAGAGTTAGAGATTAGACTATTCGCATCTTAGAGCTATCAAGATAGAAGCTTTTCATGGTTTGCGTAGACTGTTTATTGTCAAATGTACTTGAAATCTTCTACTACACTAAAAACAGGTAATGATTGTCATTCAAAGCACCTTTATCTACTGTGTTCTTCGAAATTCAATACCTTGACAAAATAAACGAATGTGATATAATTTAAATAGGATCTTGAGCAGAAAAATATAAATTTTTCAAGACAATTGCGCCGAATATTTTTTTTTTAAATCTGAGCCATTTATTACTTTTTACACTGTAAAGAAAAGTTTTAACTAATTCGTAATGTTACTGTATGCCACAAATTATATAACTCATTTTCCTGAGCAAAAGGCATCGATATGAATAATGTGCTAATTTATTATTATTATTAAGCAGTATTCTCGTAAGAAAAAAATAAATAAAAGAAGCCTTTGCACTGAAATAAATTGAAGTGAAATGACTTTATAAATAAAATTTGAATCTGCTTAAAACACGGCCACCAAACTAATGAAATTGAAATATCTTTTAAAATATATATAACAGCTTTGTCATAATCAAAATTCTCATTTGCAATTTATGGAGAAAAGAGAAAGAAGAAGAGCCAAGTAATGAAAAAAAAGGGACAGCAATGAGATGCGAAACTCCAGAATATTCTAAGAAAGGAATATTTCTGGAGACAAATTGATCGCCGTCACTTCTGTGAATGACCATTATTACATAAATTGATAAATCATGGAGTTGCGAACAAGTATTTTAATTTTATTACGTCAAAACGGGAAGACAAGGCAAATGCAGCGGCATTTAAATTTCATCCATGTCATCAAATTAACATATCGCTTTACTCACGAGCGCAGGAAAAGGGGAAAGAAAAATCTCCTGAGGACCCCCCTTTTTCCTTCCCAACCCCCCTTAAATCCTTCTACCAGCTGTTGTTTAGCTTCATTTTAATTAAAAATAAGAAAGACGCGTGTAACTTACTTTACAAGTACACACTATGCGTTCTTTAATTTAAGATGAAATGGAGCAATAATAATGCTTGTAGGCGGCGGGAGCGGGGTGGGCTTTCACATTTACTGTCGCAAATATTTTCTAAAAGGCCCGAACAACACGTCTTTTGTTTCGAATGAAAGAATTCTGTGTTTAACGAATAATCGTCTGCTTAGAGCTGAGTTGTTTGCTGACATTATTCTTAAGTAGTTTTGATTGCCAAACAACGCAGGGGAAATTATTATGCTTCTCTCTCCCGTTGCCATTTTTTTTTACTATCCTCACTTAGCGTGAGTGTGTCTTATTTTGCCTCTTTAATGTTGTTAAAGTTGTTTAAGTAGTTTCCTAAAACTGGAGAAGTACGTGGCTAAAGGGGGGAATTTCGCGCGTAAAAGGCCCGTCGTCTGTCAAATAAATGAAGAGAGTTGAGTTGTAAAAGTTCTGCGTCTCGGGTTTTCTTCCCTAATTGAAATTGGTTGCTTATTCCAGGTGTGTGTATGTTACTTGCGAAAGGTTTTGCCTTTGTTTGTGCCTAAGCAAAATAACTTCCGAAAGTTATTTCGACAAGTCATAAAATATGTTTAGTTAATTAAAGTTCACGGCAAGAGGTGTAAAAATAAGCGAAAACGGTTTAAAGGTTTTGGCGTTTTTGACACGTTTTAGAGAATGTAATATAGGTCGTTGTAGAAATGTCTCAGCTATCTGAATAAATCATGAGTGTCAAAAAGTTTCTCATGTTTTCGTTAAAAACAAAAAAGAAGACGAAAATTTTGTTCCATACCGTTTACTTGTGCTCTAGAAACTCTGAAACGAGTACAGCTTAATTAGTTTTATGTGTAAAGCAGGCATAGGTATCATCTTTTTACTGTGACGGAATAGCATTTTCAAGAATGTAAATTAAACGGAGACTAAATTTAAACTGCAGTTAAAAATACGACTAGTTATTGATATTTCGAAGCACCATTAATGGTTTCTGGTGCGTTAATGTGGTAAAATTAAGAATCGCATAAATTTCGAGCATATTTAGTTGAAGTTAGTTTAAATTAAACATTTTATTAATTGCCCTCTTTAAAAAGAAACAAACCAAAGTCTTAGGCAATCGTGTTGAAATTTCTACTTTTTGCTTCTGAACTCTCACTAGTATAGTTGAACACACTGTACATTACAAAATTGTACTTGTAAATTGTACTGTAACAAATGAACTGTACTTTAAAAAACTTGACTTTATGGTTAGCATCTATAGATTGTTCTGCAACAAACGCTCTTAGTGGATATTTTAGAAATCATTATCAAAATTATTTTTAAAAAAATACTCATTATAGGTTACAAATTAATATTAAAGGCATAAATCTAAATGTTCCAAAATAAGTGGAAGACACATTTTGGTATATTTAGCTTGCTGGTTATTCAAAATAATGCAATCTAAATATGTGGAAACATTACTGAGGAAGTTATGTTTTTTGGTAGCTTTAAGATTATGATGAGTTCCCTAATGTTTTGACTACATTTTCGAGAAAAATTTTAAAAATCTATATTAAGGTTTGCCATTACAGAACAACCTGTATTAAAAAACTACCAAAAACATAATGCGTATTTAGAAAATCTTTAAGAATTGACAATCTGACAAGTTTAAGTTTCCAAAAGAATTATATTTTTTAAAGTTTTATCTCAAAAAATACTTTGTATACCGAGTGTTCTCCCTAAAAGATGCTCGACAATTTAAAAAATCAACCAATATGAAGCGGAAGGATTTAGAAATTTTTAGTTCTGAGCATTTTGCTTACAGAACGAAGCATTAACTTTTAAATATAGTTAGCATTTGATAACAGACTAATACTAATTTTTTTTAATAACCGTCATTGGACCCAATGACTTTTAATGTTCAACTCTGTAGCCTTGTAATTTCGAACCTAAACTAGAAGACAAGGGAACTCCCGGATCAAGTATTGGGAGAAATTTGCCTTTGCGGAGTACTTTTTTATGAAAATAATCCGCACTAGCATTGCATGGAGAGGAAAACCTCACATGTTTAGCCAGATGGAAAGGAGATTCTAATTCATGGTTCGTCTACCACTGAGGATATTTTATAAGATAAGGAATAAGAAAATAATAAAGTCTAAATAATAGCTTCTTAAAGTTTATAATTATTTGAATAAACACAGCTTTTGTTAAACGGATTTGGAGTTTCAACCCTCAAAATATGGAGTAAATTAGAAAGTATTACTTTCATGCAATTATTGTTGGATAAATAAATGTTACAATTGTGTGCAAAAAGTTAATTAAAAAGTTCTCAAGATATGGCGAAATACGCAAAAAGTAAAATTAGGTCTAAACTTTGGATCGCTCTTTTGAACTAGCCATGGAGACCGTATTTCCCAAATTGCGGTTAACCTTATATTTTGGGGGTCAGAAATCCGAATCTCTTATTAAAAAAAAATATGCTTATTTAAAGAATGTACGTTTTGTGTGTGATTTCCTAACTTAATCTATCGTTTGCATTAATTAATTAGCATATTTGAGGTCATCCTCTCGAGCCATTAAGATTGAGACCTAGAACATGAAGATCCGAGTATTAGAATAAAAGTTATTCAAAGGTACTAAGATGTAATTGTGAAGGACAAAGGTGTTATTCCCATTAGCGACTTAAAGCTCACTCAGCTTTCCAGATCAATGGGTACCAGTTAATCTTGCAAGTATTGCATTGCTATCACATGCATTAATGGCCATTCTCACTGCGTGCGTTTAACACCGTCGAGGGAGAACGAGAACCTAATTCATGAAAAATATTTTTCCGCCTAAAACATGCTTTGCTGACGAGTTGCAGTCCGTCAATCATCTTCCATGCGTGTTCTGGAACTTTGGAAAGCATTGCTTGCGGAGTGGAGTAATACACCCTAGATCTACTCGATAATTTGATACTCAGCATGTCCTGCATTTTATCGCATAGGAGACATGCAATATATTAACCATCATACCAACCATGCAATTTTGTAAAGTTTTTTATAAAGGATATAATTTTTATGATTGCTCCAGACGGAAAAAAATCGTATTTTCTGAAAATGATATCATGCACTATCTTTTTTATTCATTATCTTTTGTTTAATAAATGAGCATTATGAATGAGTCACGTTTGTTTTGTTACTGAACCTTCATTTGCCAGAACTGGCATTATCCTTATTTTATAGACATGAATGTAAATTCTTTTGGAAGCCATGCTTTACTACACAAATAATCTTTATTTTTATTAGCGATTCTAGCTGAATGGACACAATGAAAAAAAATAGCATCGACAGAATTTTTTTTTATTTTTTCCCCTTTTAATCAAAATTTGTTTTATTATTTTATTATTATTATTTTTTTTTATGTCTTATGAAATTGCATATGTTTAGCTCATTATTATTTGAATTTTTTTTCTCAGTATTTTCATCAAAAAAGTAAATGAATAACAACTATGAGCATTATGAATGACCTTAGATTGACCTTAAATTTAAATACATTTAAATTGGCCCAAGAAAATTTAACGTAAAAATAACCAATATATTTGAACCTAATAGTAAGAAACTGTTAAAGCTATTTCTGCATTTACTTTCTAGGAGGAAGTAAAATTTTTCTTTCTGCTGTTTAACAAACAATCAGTTAAAAATAATTAATCCTAATCGAATTGTAAATTCTACAAATAAATTACACAGAAGAAATTTTATGAATGAAACAATCGAGATTGAATAAATCTAATACAAACCGTAACCATTTTGATATTTAAAAAAAAGGATCGCAGAAAATATGATAATTTGTCACAAAAAGAAAAGAACAGTTTACAAGGATGCAATAAAAAATTACGAAAGAATTGTTCCGATGTGATTTTTATTTTCTAGGAGCTATGAAAATACATTTGTAAACAATAAAAACAACATGATAATTGGCTCTTTAAATTGAATATTATTCGAGATAAAATTGCTGTCCTTTTATTGAGTGGTAATAAAAGATATTAAAGCTTAGGAATTAAATATTCGAAAGAAAATAGAACAAGTTTAATGAAACGTTTAAAAAACGAAAGCTTAAGACTTTTCTATTCGTTATCGAAGTAAAATAACGGCCCATGGAATTCTGATAACGACGTGATTACGTCGCTCGTTTCGGCGAACATTACGTCGGTATTGTTCTTCAGCTATCAAGTACAGCCTGTTGTTTGTAATACAAGGGGTAAAAAAAGATATATATATAAATATAAAAGAAATAAATACGATTGTTCATTTCCTCACGATTACTAAGAAAAATATAATAAGAGGGAGAAGGGGTGCTGCAATAAATAAAATAAATAACGATAACAAAAATGAACAGCGATCTGCGGCAATAGTGACTCGACTTGCACTCAACTTAGAAGCTTTTAAAACGCCCTAAAAGATCTATTTCCAACGCCAAACGACCCGGAAGCCGATCGCAACCGTAACGGCGAGCGTCACGGCGCGTGCGCGCCATTTAACCAATGGTAGCGAACCGCCTGGTTCGCGCCAGTTAGTACCAAATGGGACAAAACAAAGGGAAAAGTGTTAGAAGTCCTTTTCCAAATCATCGAGCCGATTTGATTGAAAACTTAGAGGCAAAAGCAGATTAAAGAAACAGGACGTGAAAGTCAAATCCTATTTTTCAGTTTATTATTCTTTTTTTGGTTCCTTTCCTCTCATTGAGAGAAAAAGAGAGACGAATATATACATATATATATGTACCCATCGGAAAAAATTCGCAAGCGATAAAAAAGAAGTTGCTAATGCCAAAATCGGAAAACGAAATTTATATTTTCGCAGCGCTTATTGTCGTCTGCTTCTGAAAATAAGCGATTCTGTCAGATTGCCAGTAACGTGGGATTTGTGAAGCATTAAGTGAAGAGGCGGTGAAATAGAACAGTTCCACCACCCCTATTTCTACCCGGGTAGAGATTTTAAGCTGTCTGCAGTTATTAAAGCCAGATGTCATTGGGCAGAAAACAATACGCGTCATACAAGAACTTCGAATATTCTCTCCTCAGTAGAAAAAATAAAGAGCAAACGATTAAAGTAGCAGAAAACTCCATCAAAATTCCATTTCGTTTTCTCCTCTTTCCCGCGTCTTATTTATTTCTCTGACTGCCTTTCTCCTCGCCAAGGCTATTACGACATAAGATTAAAGGAAAGGGAAATTTTAATATCAGCTCACAATGTGCCACCAAATTAGAAAGCATTAAAAGTTCCATTAAAATAATATGACTGAATTTATTATCGCTATTCTGAAACTAATACTCAAAACCAATTGCGTCGTTATTATTTCTTTAAACTTTTTTTTTTTATCATCGTCGAACAGTAATTTATATTTTGATTTCCATGAGTGGAGTTCAATTCGTTGTATTTTCCAGCTTGTACAATTTAATATTTGCGAATGCTTAACTCTTTCATTCCGGTAGGGTC
>NC_092209.1:40506485-40518735 GCF_043381705.1 Parasteatoda tepidariorum | reverse complement strand
CGTGACGCTTCGGAAATAAGGGGTTAAGGGAAATAAAAATTCTTAAAACATTTTATCAGCATCCTTCGATTCAGTGGTGGTAGAACCAGACAATTAAACGAATTCATGCGTGAGAACGTTTTTTTTATTATTTATTTTTTTTTACTCTTCTTGTGAACTCTTTATTTGAAATGCAATAATTTTGAAATCAATAGATTGAAAGAGTACATGGCATTTAATTTTAATAACTTCATATATTTAACTATAGTTGTTAAATTATATGTATTCTTTCATGTGCTAGACTTGATTACTAAACTTATCGAACATAATAATTAAAATGACAAAATTTAAAAGTGTAATTATTAAAGTTTGTTATTAATATTTTTAACGAGTATATAAATTAAAATTATTTAAAGCCAGTAATTTTAAATTTAATTTTTAAAAAATTGCACTTGCGGATAAGCAAATTCTAATTTACTTTCATAGGCTATAATACTCATATTACTCACAGTCTTATTTTATTTTGTTCAAATTTTATTATAATTTTTATCATCATTTTTTTTCTTCTTTCCGCAATGCAGTTTTTGTCAGTTTTAACCAATTTTAGTTAGTTTTTGCTCTAGTTTTTGACAGTACCAGTATTTGATTCAAAATTTTTAGACTAAGTAGTGAAGTTCATGACATTTCCAATTGACTAGTTTGTTGACAAATAAATATATTATACTGACATATTTATTACTGATATAAATATTTTGCACTGAGTGAAAAAGCGAGTATATATATATATATTTATATATATATGTATGTATATAATAGAATAATACTAAAAAACTGAAAGATCATAAACGGGTGATATTTTCCTATTTAATTGAGAGATTGAGAAGAACTGGAACAGAATTATATTTTTATAACGTTAAAAATATTTACAAAAATTCACTTGTACAACTTTTCAATAATTCAGCAAAATTAATCATAAACTTCCCGGGCAACCTAGTATTTGTTATTTTAAAGAAAAAAATAAAATATTCCCTCACCAGCCAGTTATATGTCAGAGGGTTCGTGGAGGTTAAGCCTTCACAATTTCATGATTATGGCAATGTGGTCGGTACTGCGCACTAGCCGCCTCTACTTCCCAGACAAGCTGGTGCCCACCGATCACCGTGGGCTTCACGGCGCCATTGGGCATCGAATCCTAGTTCCTTATGATGACTGTTCAGGGCCTTAACCATGTAAATTTCATTGATAAGCAATTTCGTTCATTAAATTAGCTTAAATCATACTACAAGTGCAGTGTATATGCTGTATCATTGAGGCTAACTCATTTTTGCAATTTTAATTAACCACTTTTATGCGTATACAGTTTTAAGTTTTGTAATAATTTGAGCTTTTTGACTACATTATGCGAGTTCATCACATAATATAAGTAAACTAATGACTAGAGAATATTAAGACTTAACAGAATCATAAAACACTTGAAGCGAGTACCATCAAGAAAGCCGAAATCTTTTCTTCCACCTCCCTTTCCCACCTCCTCTCTCCATCTTCTTAACGTCCTAATAATCACAAAAGCTACAATGACGAGTAGCTAGAACATTATAATAAACCTCTAATTACATTCGTAATTACAAGACGATACCGAGGAAAATTCAGGGAAATCGAATCTCTTTTGTCTAACGTTCGGTCCACCCCCTGCGTCTCCCTTTCTCTGACTTCCCGGGAGGCGTCTTGGAAGGAGAGTTTATTCAACAAGAAGGAGTTAATACAAATATCGCAGTTAACGCGGGGGTAGTTTGAAAGAGTGGGTGGCGTAGGTGGGTGTCCTTTTCATTTGGAATTCCTGCTTTATTTAGTTAATAAGGAATTGAGGTGACGTGAAGTTGTGGGGAGGTGCACAGCCAAGAAAGTCTTATGTTGAAATCTTGGGCATTGGTGACTTCTGAATAATGCTAAAGCTAAATCTTTTGAGGGTTTTGTAGAAAATTCTATTCAAGTGCCGTGTTAAAAGTTAAGATTATTTAGGTTTTATGGGGGGTGGAATTGTATGTGTCGTCTATGTATTCCTCTTAATGTATTCAAATGAATTCGGTTTAAATAGGGTTACATAATTGGATTCTTTCACACGTGATTATTGAGAAGTTTTGTCTTGATTTTCATACTGGCTTGGCAGGGTTTGAGAGTATGTTACGCAAATATTTTTCTCAGTTTTGTATTAAAATTATGGTTAAGATATTGATAAATATTATTTTTCTTATAAATACTTTCAGTTCCCTAATTTTTAAGCAGATTATTAAAATAAATGTAGACACTTTTAGTTACCCTTGCCATCGGGCTAAACGTGGGAGGTTTTCGTGGTTTTTAAGATGATAACTAAAGCATTTAACTAATGTGAACATAATTATTAGATATTTAATGTTGAAGACTAAAACTTATAACGAATGGTTCAGCTTGCCGCAATTTTTACAAGTACATCTACATCTACTCAAGTACATATATATATATATATAATTATTNATATATATATATATCCTAATTTTTTGGATATATATATATATCCAAAAAGTTAGGAAATTAATTTAAACTAGAAATTTTGATTCGAAGAGCCCAAATTCATAAAAGAAATATTCAATTCTATTTACTTCTTCATAAAGAGATTAGTGCTTCATTTATCAATTGAATTAAACACTGAACAGTGCTTAATTTATTACAAATAAAGCGTTACCTACAACCACTGTAAGATACATATAACGCTAAAAACTTTTTTTTTTATCCAAAATCTTTCATTAGAAACCATTAGTTATTAACCACTACTGCTAATTCGATACAAAAATGCTATCAATACAGAAATAACAATACATGCAAAAACTCACAGTTAGAATATCAAACTGCAAAAAGAGTACTTACCATGATAAAAAAAAAGCTCATTTTTTAAACTAGGATCTCTTATTACATCAGTTGGTTATTACCATTAATGATATTTTCCTATTAAAAAAAGATAATCATATTAAGACCAAGAAGTTTATTTTTGAAATGAATATATTTTTTAATAGAATGATAGGTTACTACCACTACCGTTAGTTAGCCACTATAAATTATAAACATTTAAAAGAAAAACGTATTTTTGTTTTAATAATATCTCTAAATTGGAACCTTACAAGTTATTACACTTTCATTACCGTTCAACTATAAAACTATAAAATAATGCTGATTACAATAAAAATATTTTAGGAAACCTAAATATAATCTCTTATTAGAACCTAAGTTTGTTATTATCACTATTATTTATTCACTATAAAAAGAAAAAGCACGATGATAAAAAGTTATTTTTTTTACTGATTTTACCACTGTTTTTTATCCAGTATAAAAAGAATGTATGTGACTATTAAGACTTATTACATGTGTTATAATAGTCAGTCATTCACTATAAAAAGAATGTATATGACTATTAAAACTTATTACATGTGTTATAATAGTCAGTCATCCACTATAAAAGAACAAATGTAACGATAAAACTTATTTTTAGTATTGTTACTGATATCATTTTTCCACTAGAAAAAGAATGAGCATGGCGATAAGAACTTATTGTTACTTTAGTTAGTTATCCACTATAAAAAGAATGAGTATGATTATAATAGCTTATTACTACTACAGTTGCTTATACACAGTAGAAATAACTAGTATGATCAAAATAGCTTATTCTTAATCTGTTATTATAGTCAGTCATCTACTATAAAAGGAACGAATGTAACGATAAAACTTTTTTTAACTAATGTTACTGCTATCATTTTTCCACCATAAATAAAATGAGCATGGCGATAAAAACTTATTGTTACTATAGTTATTTATCTACTATAAAAAGAATGGGTATGAGTACAATAGCTTATTACTACTACAGTTGTTTATCCAAAATAAAAAAGAACTAGTATGACTATAAGAGCTTATTCTTAATACAGGTATTTATCAGCTATAAAAATAATGAGTATGAAGATATAAACTTATTGTTACTACAGTTATTTTATCCACTAAGAAAAGAATGCACATGATGTTAAAAAACTAATATTTAAAATTAAATCTCTTGTTGGAACCATGGGTTATTACGCTCCTCAAATAATATACGACCCCTCTGATCATGCGAGAACCGAAGCGGAGGCACTGCGAAGTTAATCTGGAAATTAATTGCTGGGCTTCGCTTTTGGCGAACTGAATATGAAGCGCCTCTCTTTATGTAGAGGGGGGCGACAGCTGGACCCTTAAACAGTCATCAGGGCTTGATTTGTGGCACCAATGAGCGTACACAGAAGATTATTTAGTAGGATGGAGGATGAAAAGCCGGATTTAATAACGCTACCTATGGTGACAATCATGAAGCCAACAGATTGCACAAGCGCTTCTCAATTCCGGGAAATGCTCCTGGATTCCAGAGAAGCCGTTCCGATCGCCACACAAATCATGCATCGTGTACTTGTTCCATTCACACAAAAGGAAACGGTGATACTCTAAGGCATCTGCGATCTCATCTTCTGATGGTTTATTGAAAACTGCAGATTTCATAAGCATCTATAGTCATTCAACTGCTGGAGTAATTATGATAACTAGTACAGGCGTCTTCATATTAAAGACTGACATTGTTTATTAAATGCTATGACATATGCTCAGGCAAAACTAGTAAAGGCACTTTAAGTTCTCAATTGCATTAGTTTGCTCTCTTAATACAGTGGATAATCCAGATGCAATTTAAAAACTTTGATGAAACCGTAAAGAATAGATACAAGAATTGTGTAGTTAAAAGGGGGAATTGAAATAGATAATATAATGGAGATGACTAGATGTCAAATTAGAACAGACACTTTTATGATAAGAACTGTATTAGTTTGCTCTTTTATTCTGATTGATAATTGAGATGCGATTTAAAACTTTAATAAAACTCTAAAGAATAGATATAAGAATTGTGAAGTTAAAAGGGGGAATTGAAATAGATAATACAATGGAGATGACTAGATGTCAAATTAGAAGACACACTTTTACGGATCGAATTGTATTAGTTTGCTCTTTTATTCTGATCGATAATTGAGATCTGATTTAAAATTCTCTAGAATAGATACAAGAATTATCCTGTTAAAAAATGGAATTGAAATTGATTGTACCGAGATCGTACCGTAATTGTACCAATGAAGAAGACCATCTGGAAATTTAAAACAGGTATTTTCATGGTCTGAATGTTTGAATCGTATGAGTTGGTCGATAATTGAAATGAGATTTAAAACTTTGACACTACTCTAAAGAATTGATACAACAATTGTGTGCTAAAGAAGAATTAAAATCCATAATGCAATTAAGAAGACCTAAGGTGAAATAAGAATTGACACTTTTATGATTTGAATTGTATTAGTTTGCTTTTTTTATTCTGGTTGATAATTAAGATGACGTTAAAAGATTTGATAAAATTCTAAGGAACAGATATAAAAACTGTGTGGTTAAAAATGGAAAGTAAATTTGATACTACAATTGACAAGGTCTGGTATTAATTTACATTGATTAAATATATTCTTATGGAAAAATCAGTCAGTTAAATCAGTTTTTTTTTATTCCAATCATATTTTTTTTTCAAAAACATTTACTACTGATAATTTATATTTCTTCAAAAATGCATAATTTAGGAACATTTAAATAACACAAGGTAGCAATAAATTTAATATATTTTCAAAATAAGCATAAAGAATCTTATACATGTATACTTGTGAAATATATCAGAAATTTTACTAATGGAAGAACTAACTAACAATTTTTTCTAATATAACTTGGTCAGCGAAGACTTGGCTAACAAAACAGATAAAAAAAATTCAATTTACTATAATGTAGATGCATGGTGATTATTCTAGAAATAAAATTTTAACAAATAATGCCATTTCTTTTAAAAATCCTTAAGTTTTCATAATAAGATAATAAAAGAGTAGCCTATTCTTCAATGATGATTCAGGCAAATAGAATTTGAAAAGGAAAATAAAATAGCTCTAATTTATGTGAGGTAATACCAAATCGAGATATTTTTCACAAATTCGCAAATCGTTAGGATATATCATATTAGAAAGAAATAAAAACTAAAATAGGATCTAAAAATTGTGAAAATCCGTAGAGAAAATTGCCGAAAAAAAAATGAAATAGGACGTAATTTAAGATGGAACAGGAGTAAATCACGCGCATTTTATTCTTTTATATTAGGCCTACAACATAATCGCCATTTTAGGCGACTATAGTGTGACCATAACCCTAGCTATCAAGCTAACCGTTAGAGGTTTACATAGTTTTGCTCTTCATGTAACGCAAATGCGAGCTAGTTCCATGAAAAAGTCCCCCACGAAGAATATTTTTTTTCCTAATGCTTGATTCAGGTGTTCGCTTGTCTTTTGGGTTGGATTCAAAATTACAAGGCTATGGAGTAGAACTCCATAGTCGTAAACTCACAATTTGGTCAGCTTTTTAATGCCGGTTATAAAATAAAATAATTTGCAGCTTTGTCACCTAATCAAATCTCATTTAACATTTATTTAGCATAACTTAGAATATATATCAACTTAACACTTTCTAAGTTAAAATAAATATTAACTTAGAAAGTGTTACGATATGCTAATCGATATATGTCACGCGTGATCATTCTTATTCGGTGTGTGTTACGATAAGCTTATATTAATATTTCAAACAAAGAAAAAAGTTCTTTTTTTTTATTTAATTAGGCGAAAGATTTTATAAATTGCACAGTTTCGCAACTGTTATCTTACTTTCAATTTCAGTTTTGTTTAAAATATTGTGTACCTATAATAAAATTAGAATATTGACTATTTTTTTACACATAAATAATAGTATAAAACTATTTTTGCAAATTGCATAAAATTTAATTAAATAAACACTTTTTTAAGAAAATGATTTTGCATATTAAAAAGTTTTAAGAAAAGTTACTCGTATCAAATTTCTTTTTGTACTAAAGACTGTGTATCACAGGTTATTAAGAATAGTACAAAGATATTCTGTGAGATAAGTAAAATTTTAAAATCAATTTTAATACACGGCAAGTTTAAAAACAATACTGAGTTTGACTATGCCAAAGGATTTAAAAATAGCTTTCACGCTACAAAATTACATTCCTTTGCAAATTCCAAAAAATATTCTATAATTTTGCGTGGTAAAGTAAGGAGCAACTACAAAATTACGTTCCCTTGTAAATTCCCAAAAATATTCTATAATTTTGAGTGGTAAACTAAGGAGCAACTGCAAAATTACGTTCCCTTGTAAATTACAAAAAAATATTCTGTAATTTTGCTGGGTAAAGTAAGGAGCAACTACAAAATTACGCTCCCTTGTAAATTCCAAAAAATATTCTATAATTTTGCGCGCAAAGTAAGGAGCAACATACACAGTTTCAATTTATGAGTTACTCCAGTTTTAATTAAGAATAATAAATAGTTTAAGCCTACATAGTAATCTCCACTAACAAACTTTGCAGCTGCTTTTAAAGTTTATAAAGCTTCAAAATCTAAGCAAATGAATGGTTCTGAATTGAGCAATGATTTTCTAACGACATATATGTCAGCTATATTTTACGGCCGTAATATTTCCCTATCGGTATTTCATCAAGTTGCTCAGCACTGGGAATTCCGGACGCGTTGTTTTACGAATCACTCGCGTCGTGGCATACAACGACAACGAATAACTACCCTCGCAGCTAAATTATCCAGAAATATGACGCATGGTGGTGCTTGGACACCTTTCATGTGATTAATGCCTGTTAACCTCGGTTTAAAGTGACGCTCGCTTTGCAGCGACAGTTTGTACTGTTATTACCTAAATAAATGACAACATGTAAACATTCAACAACTACCTACAAACGCAATAAAAATTAATCTTCAGTTTCTTATTCATGAGTGATGGCAACCGTAAAAAAAAATGGCTTCGCTTATTTTTATGGACGGGGGAAAAAAACAACTAGTTTATTTAGTTTTTCGAGTTTTTTTTATTATCTTTTTTGGGAGGAGATTTCAATACATCTGAAATTCAAAACCGAAAACTGAGTTGTTGCAGAGAAGTAAAGGAGAAGAAAATGCATTAAAGAGGGTGATAAATAGCACTCGATGAGGAGCGCTCATTAATCAAGCGTTGCGCTTGATCACGTGATACGAGTTTTAACGTGATTGAGAAGATATACAGGAGGTGAGGAAGAAAAAAGGCTGACCCCTGGACTGCGTTGATTAATTACTCTTCGCTCGACGGCAAATGAGCAGAAAATTATTTCGAAGGATAAAACTCCATTAAGAATGGAAAGCTTTAGTGTAAATAAGGATTGAAATGAATGTCGGTAATTGTAACGCTATTTTTTTTTAATAATGAAAGTGTTTTATAAAAAGTATATGGATTTAATTTATAAGATCTGAAGTAATATACATCAAAACATTGGTAAAAAAACTTTTTCATTAATGTACAGTGGAGTATCGTTTATACGACGATCACTTATACGACGTTTACATTTATACGACGTTTTAGTGTGGTCCCAAATCATTCCTATTCATTTTAATGTAAAAATATATCGTTTATACGATGCGCAGAATCGGTTATACGTCGGTTTTTAGATTTTGTTCACGTTTATTTTATTTTTTCTTGTGTATTTTAAAAAAGGGCGGAATTTGCCAACATGAATGATACAGAAAAGGGTGCCAACAAGAATGCTTGGATGACGACCATAATTTTTACTAGATGACTGAAAAAACTAGACAATGTTATGAAGAGGCAAAAACGAAAAACTTTGCTATTCATCGACCAATGTCCAGCGCATCCATCGATACTAATTATTTTGGAAAATGTAAAAGCTCTCTTTTTTCCTGCAAATTGCACAAGTGCGCTTCAGCCATTAGATTTAGCCGTGATTAGAAATTTAAAATTGCATCATAGAAAGCAGTAAGTTCAACTCGCTATTCAAAGCATTGCAGAAACTAATAGCAAGAAAATATAATTAAAGGCAACATACATTCAAATTGCTCACTGCAATTTTTCTTCTTTGGTCATTTGTTTGTTTTGTTTTGTCTAATTTAGAAATTTATGTAAATCAACACGTTAAACATTAAAATTAACTGAAAACAGAGTTAGTTTCAGTTTTAGAAGTAGAAATCGATTATACGACGTTATCGTTTATACGACGTTTTTCGGTGGTCCCTTCGGCGTCGTATAAACGATGCTCCACTGTATTTTATATTAAACAAATAGAACATAACTACTGAAACATATTAAGAAATAATATTATTCAAAAGCAAAAATATACTGAGTCTTAATTTCAGTGGATTATACATGGTATCAAAAGCAGTAAAAGTCTAAACAATCTTTAAAATTTGAAACGTGTAGAATTTCTTTTAATTTAGAATCGTTCCATGGACGAACAAGAAATATTATATAATGTTACATGGGTTATGAATATTTCTAATATTTTACTCTATAATTTGATAGAAAAATTCAATATAAGAAGGAGCAAAGAATAATAATTGATTTTGACCCTTAAATATGTAATATTTCAAGGGGAAAAAATCCTGGCAAAATTACTGTATTACATGGTAATAGCATTTCTAGTTTTTTTTAATAAATAAATAAATAAAAAGAAACATAATTCTGGTAATAAAACCAAAAATATACGGTATTTAAACTATTCATTTGGTAATTTTTCAGTTTACATGACAACGGTTATCTGTAAATTCTGGTTTTAAAATTATATTTCTTACTATCACAAATTTAGTAAGAAATACAAAACAGAAAGAAATTTAATCGAATACCATACCATGCTCTAAAGTATCATGAAAAAAGATGATTAAATTTTGGTAGTTTTGATCATACTTTTTTTTCGGGGTCGTATTAACTTAAAATAAATCTTTTACTTCACTCAATGCTACATCCCGCCTACAATTTCGATGCATTAATTTTCTAAAGTTTCCAGAATTCTTACGCTTTATAGCACTAACATTTTATAGTGCTTTAAACTTTCATATAACACAGTTTTTTAAGATTTTTTTAAAGTTAATCTTCTGAACTCGGAGTTAAGCATGTTAATTAAAAAAAGTAAGAACTTAAAAATTAAAAATCACAACTTCCTTACTTTTAACTTACTTTCTATATAATAACTTACAATCATAGAATAATACAGTTACTTAACAGAAAGATGCAAAGGTGTGACTTGAGTGTAAGGTGTATAAGGAGGCATTGAAGTCCAAAGAGTTATTTTATGTGAAATATCTTAACTAATAAATAAATCTATGACAACAATCTCGTGGAAGATAATTTTTCGTAACTGTCACAATGACCAATCTGCTTTCTTTATTCAAAATTCTTTATTCAATCTTTAATAAATTAATGCACAAGAATACGCTTAAAAATAATTTTCGTATTTTTTTTTCTTCGTTTTTTTAACAATCATTTACATCGTTTTTTCGTTTTTTATGCGAATTATTTGCAAAAGTTTTCTTCGTTTTTTTGTTTTAAAAAATTAAAAAAGAGAAACTGTTGGAAAGGAGATCGTTCTCGCAGGTGTAAAAATATGAAGAAATTTTGAAGTACAATTTAAAATACTTTTAAAACTATTCAATAAATATTAAGACAGACAATTAAAGTAAAATAATTACTGTTCTTCTCTTGGGTATTTTAAAAGTGTGTGGCTCAAGGATTTGTAACTGAGGCTTAGATTTTTCTTATACTACTGTAAAAATTCCAGATCAAATTACTATGCAAAGTAGGGTGCATTATCCGTGAAATTCATTTTTACCTAAAAGTATTTACCAGGACATGATACGGAACAAAAAATCAGACATACCATATAATTCACAGTAATAATTACCGTAAAATTTCTCACGAAACAAATATTACTATAAAAATTATGGTATAATACTGAATAATAAAAGTAGATTTTACAAATGATGCACCCAAAGTACCGGTACTTTGTACCGTAAATTGTTCTGAATTTTTTTACAGTGCACTTATATTTTTAGACGCACGCCCATTGGCTCTAATATTATTATCAATAAAAAACTTATTAAAAAAAGAACATGATAAGGTAATAAATTTTAGTAATATCTTTCCTTCAATAAGCTTAACTACAATTTTTTAATTTTTCTTCTTAATTTTTTTTCTTCTCACTAGCGCTTTTTCTTTCGCCAATAATTTCATAAATGAAATTAACTTCAGAAATATTCATTTAACCATTTTAAAAATAAAAACACTAAAATGGGGGAAAAAAATCAGGGCTTTCAGACGAATTTCAAATAAATTCATTCTTTTTCTATAAACATGGTCCTATCTTCTCAATCTAATTATTACATCCTAGCCTTGATAAAGATGTTGCATGGAATCTGTTGACAAGTTAGGGTCGTGGGGCGGCGCTGGCTAGATTGCGTCGGTTTTTTGATGAAGAGGTCAAGTTTCGGGCTAAAGAACACAGCCCCCTTTTTTTGAGAAGAACACATGTTACCAAATCCGTTTTTATGGCAGATATTTGATGAATCACTTTTTTAAACATACCTCTGAAAAGTTTGGAAACAGGACGGGAAGTTGATTATACCTATGATGTGACTCGTGTACTTAATGAGCCTGACCATGCCATGAATATTTAAATTATTGGATTAGGTTGCTAATCAAGAATTTTAGACAGAGACTGAAATTGACGAAGTGGTAATTAAAATTGAAAGAGAAGTTGTTTGTTTCTGATTTTTTTCTTCTTCCTGAAAATGATAAATCAGCTTTTATGGAAATTGAATTTTAGATTCAATTTTAAAAATAGCTACCATAAAAATTGTTTTGAAGTTTAAACATTTTTACTATCTAAGGATAGTAAAAATGCTCGTACTTACTTTGTAGTTACTTTCTTCTTCCTTATTTTACCAGGACAATTTTTTGTCGATTTAAACAATTTTAGTAGCTTTAGGAAGAATATAATGAGTTTCAAACATTTTTACTATCTAAGGATAGTGCTTTGTAGTTACTTTATTCTTTCTTGATATACAGATACAATTTTTTGCTGATTTTAAAAATTTTAGTAGCTTTAGGAAGAACATAATAGATTTTAAACATTTTTACTATCTAAGGATAGTAAAAATCTAAGGATAAGGACAATATCTAAGGATAGTAAAAATGCTCGAATTTACTTTGTAGTTACTTTATTCTTCCTTATTTTACCGGGACAATTTTTTGTCGATTTAAAGAATTTTAGTAGCTTTAGGAAGAATATAATGAGTTTTAAACATTTTTATTATCT
>NC_092209.1:40430263-40505607 GCF_043381705.1 Parasteatoda tepidariorum | reverse complement strand
ATATATATATATATATATATATATATATAATATGGTCATAAATGACAAATATATTTAGTCTAGTAGCTTTAATTCAAAAATTTGTTCTTAAACCAGTCAATGAACTTTATTATAAATTCTTAAAGAAAACACGATTATTTTTTTAGCAAGATAATATTTTAGGTTTCCCTTCCGCGTTACTTTTTTCTAAATAAGATTAAATGTCATTTTCCTTTAAATAATCTAGATTAAAGATTAAATTTTAGTATAAGAATAATCTAATGTGTAAAAACAGTCTAATAGAACATTTATTTTTTTCAGAACACCCCAAATTCCAATACTTTTCGGTAAAAGGAGATTACAAGAACAGTTACGCCTTTTCTGGTAAGAAATTTTTTTTACATATTCTTTTAAAAAAAGTATTTCCGTTTTTGTAATACACGATCGTAGTAGTAAAATAGTAAACAATATTAAACGCCATGGTAAACAATTCTTAAAACTTTCAGTTTTTAAATCTTTTAAGGAGATTTTGAGATTAACCATAATATATTGGGGTTAACTTAGAGAACTACGATTATTATAGTTAGTCTTCGAATGTTCCTGATTTTATAGGGTGAACAACCTCCATATTTTTCATTTTCATATTTGCTGTAAGCTTCTATGGATGTTAATATTTGCTTTCTGAGAATTTAAAAGATAAAAAAATAAAAACATGAAAAGATTTTTCGAGTATTTTAAACACACATCTAGCAGCATTTTTTTGTTTAAATATAATAAATAAAATGAATGCAACTTAAATTTGAACGTAAATTTTAACAGTCATACATTTTTCGTGCATGCACTGATATTATCAAATAAAATTTAGCAAATTGTTACAATATTCAGTATTTTGGGTGCATCATCCGTAAAATCCATTTTACTACAAAATCCATTTTTATCGTTAAATATTATATCGTAATTATATATGTGATATTTGTTTAATTAGAGTGATTTAATACATTTATTACTATGAAAACTACGGTATATCAGATTGTTTATTCCACAGGATGTTCCAGTAAAAACTAATTATACGGTAAGAAGTACCGCCACCCTGAGTACTGGTACTTTTTACAGTAATTTTTTACACTGCAGGCATTTAATATTTTTTTTAAAATAACTGTTAAGATACTGTACTGTTTTAAAAAACTGCATTTTTTTTTAATTTCTGAAATATTCGAAACGAACAAAAATTAGTTCTTGGGAGAGATATAGAAGTATTTCATGGCTACATTATCTATTTGATTTTATAAAAAGAACTAATTATGTTTACGAATATTAGGGTTTTTTTCCAAAGTGCTTTATAATTTTAAATAACTACTTTTTTATGTAAAAGAGAAATAAACGAAATTAGTTTAACTTTTCTATTAATTAATTAAAACTATTCTATTAATTAATGAATCATTTAGATGAACTTTTTGCGAAGTATTTAACGAAAAACTTTAATGAGAATTATTTAAATTTAATTAAATTATATTAAAAAAAAATTTTTTTCTTATTCCAAACAATTTTTGATTATAAGAGTTTGTTTGGAAAATATTTATGCAAAGCAATAAATGTCAGTCTAACTAGTATTTGAAAAACTGTTGCGGTATTTAACTTTTTTTTAAACACATTTAACAAAATTTTTTATTCTAAATATTTTTTTAAGAAATACACAAAAAAAATTTTCGAGAAAAGGTTGTACATACCTCTTAAAACTAAAAACTTGTTTTCTTTAGTGAACAAGTTAAAACAGTTTAAGAATATTATATTTCACAAAATTTAAATTTGATTATATATATTACAATGGAATTTGTACAGTGATTTAAAATGGAGAGATTTGTTGAAAAGTCATAAAAAGTCAAGCTAAGCATGCAACTCTTTTTTTTCTCGTCAATTTCTTTATGAAGATAAATTACAATTTTTAGTATAAAATTTTTCTGTACGCAATTCTTTACTCTGAAATTATCACTTAAGTACATAATTTACTGTGGTCTATAATATATATCATAAATAGTAAAATTTTATTTTATTTACTATAATGGAATATGTGCAGAAATTTAAAACGAAAATTTCTCTAAAAGCTAATCAAATTAAAGCACAATAAAATATATAATTATCTTTCTTTCAGATTTATTCATTTTATCCCAAAGATAAATTTCACTTTTTACATCAAATACCATGGAATTAAAAAGTCACCATTTAAACTGCAGGTTCAAGTTTTTCTAAAAAATAAGTCCCTAAATTATTAATTTATATATTTTTTACTCTTTTGAGAAAAATTCTCAAAAATTGAGTTTCAGAATCTATATAATTTTGAAACTAAGCATCTGAAATATATCAAAGATAAATCTGAAAAAAATTTTACGATCATACAACAATTAATCAGTTTGCTTACATATTAGTTGTGATTGCTTCACGCATTAACAAATCTTTTAGTTTTTAGCTCTTATTTTAATTGCAAATCACTCAAAGCATTTTTCAATTTTTGAAGAGTTAATTTCAAAGTTACAAAATATTAATAGAATTTTCACTTTTAGCAAAATTGATATTTCTCAAAAATGTTTTTTTTTTCTTCTCAAAACGTTGTTTTCACACCAGTCATTATTATAAACGACAAGCTATTAATTGTCCCATCTCATTAGCATGAAGATAATTAATAAAATCTCAGAGAAACTAAGTTTAGACAGAACATTTCTGAAAACGCGGAAGGTGGTAAACACTTTAAGAGCTCTATGAGACAAAATTCGCAGTCAATTTACGAGCAAACTAAATTGTGTTCACAGTACCGCTCAGTAGCTTTACGTGCAATTTAATTAAGATTACAGCTTTTCAAATGTTGGCGCCCATGGCGGTAAAACCACGGCGTTATCTTCGAAAATAAAGAATCAGAATACTGTTCGCCTTATCAGCTGTGAAATATCACGAAAATTATAATTGCGAAAAATGTTTCATTTCTCCCCCTTTTAAACCCGAATCGAAATATAGCCATTCATTTCTCGCAAACCGACAAGATCTTTTAATTTCCAATGAGCCCGGTCTCAAATTGCCCGTCTTTTGCCCGAAAATTCCAATATCTCCCGAAGGCATTTATAAACTTTAAAACTCAAGCAGGGGAGAAGGGAAATTTTCGAATCGTGTGGGGTAATGGGGTGTAGGAAGGGAATATCAAGGGTGCGGAAAGCAAGCAAAGCTAATTTATCGCTTTCAAAACTGCGCCAAAATTATTACCGCCGTGTCAATAATTCCTGTGGTTTATAGTGCCGAAGGGTTAGACTTTTAAAGAAGCTACACGAAAGTCTAGAGCATTTCAAGTCTAATTACTGATGGCGTTTGCTAATTGGGAGTCTCCCCCTAGGTCGAATATAGGGGAAGGGATAGAGGAAATATGCAAATGAGGCGGGTGGCCTTTTTCGGTGACTAATTGTTAATTAGCGTACGCCATGCCGACCGATTAATTACACGGTGATTATTTAGTTAACAAAGATCTCATCTTTCCCCCTCTCTCTCTCTTTCCTCTTTAGAAAGACAGGGTATGCAAATATCGATTGAAAAGAGTTGCTGACTTCTGTTTCTAGCGTTATCAATCTGAAATGATTGAGGACCATCTCCTAATTGAAGATGATTTATTTACCGGTCATTTTGGAAATGAAAACTATGTCACCCATAAACTCAAGACTACCCTCTCGCAAAAATTCTGTGGGATTCTACTTGTTTCACCTTATAAATCGGAACTCTCATTTATGCTTGATTCAGTTATTTTTGATATCTATTGATCATGAAACTGCGTATTTTTTGACGAAACACAAACTCTTAAATCTATAACGAAACAGCTTTTTCACTTGTATGTGTATGTCTCTGGGTCTTCTGACGTTCTTTGTGTAATTTTAAAACCGTTTAACCTGTGTAATGGGATAATACTGCGTTTACATGGAATTACATGGGATAATATAATTATATGGGATAATACTGCGTTAGCATTTTTTGACAGAGTTCAAATCCTACAGAAGACTGAAAACTCACTTCATTCACACATTATATTCATATTGTTTTCCATTATTTTTTTTATCAAGCGTGTTAATCAGTATGTAGAAGCAAGCCTAGTTTTTTTTATGAAATGTGTTTAATTAAACTATTAAAGACAGTTATTTTTTTCAATTTAATGAAACATTCATATTTGTCGTAAAACCAAGACATTTTCAGGAATTTTGAGAATATATTTTTTTACAGTGTATTCACGTATTTATCTTTGAATATACTATCCTGCCAAAACTTTGAATTGAAAATGGTATATTGTAAATATTTAATGCAAAACAGTCATACATATACTATTCAAACGCATTCATTAAAAAATAAAGAAAATGTACTATTACTAAATATGTAAATATGTGCCCACGATATTAAAATTGATTGCCAATAAAGAATTAATTAACAACAAGATAAGCAATCGACAAATTTGATTATACATTTGAACTATTACGAGTGGAATATTTATTTAAAAGGGTTATTTCATAGCTTAAAAAGAAAGAAATTAATATACGATATAATAATAAATATAAATAATACTTGATTATTATTTGATAAATTCACGGTATAAAAATTAATTGCAAAGGAATTATAGCATAGTAATACTTTAATATATTATCAAAGAGTCTCTCAATTGCATAAAAAATTATTTATTTTAAAGAATTATTTGAGAAGCATTATACTTTTGATTTTAAAATTACACTAATGAATTTATGGAATTTATGTAATTTCAAACAAAAATTCCCTTTAAAAAAATGTTTAAATTTTTTTTCTTCATAGGTGCCGGTATTCCTTGTCCACCTGCATATACGTATGCTGCTTCATCCGTAGCAAAGCCCGTCCCTAGACCATTTCTAGAATCACCTTTGCATTCATTAGTGGCATGTCGGAACCCGTATTTCACAGGTTTGGATTAAATAATTTTATATTACTGATGCATGTTTAACATTTATTTGAAGTTTCATATAAAAACGATAAAGACACAACTAAAATATTTTCTTATAAAGTGAAATTCTACTGTCACAAATACTTGGAGAGAGTTGTTATTAATTTCAATTACTTTCACTTGGAATTCGACAGAAAAAAAAGTTTTTTACCTTAGGCTAATAAAGAATATTACCTTATTTCGCAGGTTTGGTTTATATCATTATTTTATTAATGGCATGTTGGAATCCTTATTTCACAGGTTTTATAAATAATTTCTTTATTACTGATGCATGTTTAACATTTACTTGAAGTTTCTTACTAAAACGATAAAAACCAAACTAAAATATTTTCTTATAAAATGAAACTCCAGTGTCGCCAATACTTGGAGAGAGTTGTTTTTAATTTCGATTACTTACACTTGGAATTCGGCAGGAAAAAAAAGGTTTATAGTACCTTAGGTTAATAAAGAATAATACCTTATTTCACAGGTTTGGTTTATATCATTATTTTATTAATGGCACGTTGGAACCCTTATTTCACAGGTTTTATAAATAATTTCTTTATTACTGATACATGTTTAACATTCATTTAAAGTTTCATGTTAATAAAAAAATAAAAAGACAACTGAAATAATTTCTTATTAAGTGAAATTCTATTGTCACAAATACTTGGAGCAAGTTGTTATTAATTTCAGTTACTTACACTAGAAATTCGGCAGAAGAAAGGTTTAATAAAGACTAATACCATAGGTTAATAAAGATTATTACCTTATTTCACAGGTTTGGTTTATATCATTATTTTATTATGGCATGTTGGAACCCTTATTTCACAGGTTTTTTTAATAATTTCTTTATTACTGATACATGTTTAACATTTATTTAAAGTTTCATATTAATATAAAGATAAAAAGACAACTGAAATATTTTCTTATGAAGTGAAATTTTACTGTCACAAATACTAGAGAGAGTTGTTAGTAATTTCAATTGCTTACACTTGGAATTCGGCAGAAAGAAAAGGTTTAATAAAGACTAATACCTTAGGTTAATTAAGATTATAATCTTGTTTCACAGGTTTGGTTTATATCATTTCTTTATTAGTGGCATGTTGAAACCCTTATTTCACAGGTTTTTTTCATAATTTCTTTATTGCTGATGCATATTTATCATTTATTTAAAGTTTCACATTGATAAAAAGGTAAAAAGATAACTGAAATATTTTCTTATTAAGTGAAATTCTTTTGTCACAAATACTTGGTGCCCGTTGCTATTAATCTTAATTGCTCCTACTTGGAATTGGACAGAAAAAAAGGTTTAATAAAGACTAAAACCTTAAAACGTAATCTACACAAGTAATCCACCATCTAGCAAGTTAAGATTCATGGGATTACTTCTTATGATCAGCGAGTTCACTCACCGAAAAAGATCTGATATTACCATGCAGATGTTAAAGCTAACTAAAATTTTGACACTATTCTTTGTTAAATACTTATCTGTAGTATTATAACATCACATCACATTTAAGAAAACACTTCTTTTATCGTGATTTTAATTTTTTTTTTAAATGCGTCAATTTCTGTTCTATTTACACACATCAATTAAAATGTTAATTTTACTAATTAAATGTTTTTGATTATTTTTAAATTGTATTTTAAATTTAATATTAATTTTAATAAGAAAAAACTATGATTAACTAACAGATAATGCTTTAGTAAAAGAAATATTTTATAATAAAGTAAGCTTGCGTTGTAGAAATAAAATAAAGGAAGGTTTAATCCATAACATTTCCAATACAATATTTTCCACTTAAACGTTTAATCTATCCAGAATTTTTCTGCAATTTTAAAGCTTTGTTCATGATTACCATTAAATAATTAACCAAGAATCATAAAAATGCATTCGAACTATTTAAAAACCTTTTGCATCTGAAATATATTCAGGATATTTTCAAATCCAACTTCGATAAAATATGAGCGAGTGTAGTTGACATTTATAGGGACCAACCAAGGACTAAATGAAGACCAATATCATATTTCATGAGAGAGCCGCGTGTGGTGCAATGTTTTGCGTTTCCCTACATATTGGAAATCATGAATACCAATATAACCTGTAAGTAACGCCACATATTTCTGCCGCTTAGTTATTTTATTGGGTTATTTATGTGAAGAATATCACAGCAGGCAGAAACTGAATATGGAACTTAAAATAAATAATGCACGGGTCGGGAATAGAGAAAATGTTGGAAATATATTGTTGCATATTGAAAGTTTTACTTCTTTGTGTTATTTTATGGATGAAGATAAAATACCCTAAAGATTTATTACAGTTTTTAGAGTGCATGTTGGAAGCATTATTTGATTCATATTCTCATCCAGAGTTTCATACGTTTACAAATTTATTTTATAAAAACATGCTATAATTTGTTCTACAAATATGAGTTTAAAATTTTATATTTTCATAGATAGACACAATTTTATCAGGTATGCAATTTTATTCTTTGCGGATGTATAGTGATACATTTGCTAACATTTCCATAATATAAAGCGTTTGCTCTCGCTAATATATAATATTTGCTATCGCTAATTTATAACGTTTGCTATCGCTAATTTATATCGTTTGCCAATAAATTGTGAACGATAATAGCGATAGAAAACGCTATGATTAAGATAATATTAGCTAAAGATAGTAAACACCATTATTAGCAAACGATAAAACAGTTTTAGCAAACGATTATAAACTAATTAAATAAATAAAAAGCGAACCCTATTTAAAAATCAAATTTTATAAAAGAACAGCATACGGCCCGATATTTTGCGTTTCTCTACACATTTGATATCATGGATAACAATATAACCTGACAGTAACCCCATATAATTCAGCTGCTTAATTATTTTATTGGGTTATTTAAGTGAAGAATATCTCAGCATGCCGAAGAGATAGAAATAGAGAAATTTCTGGACATGTATTGTTAATTATTGAAGGTTTTATTTCTTTGTACTAATTTCTGAAGAAAAAAAATACACTAAGCATTCATTGCACTTTTGGAGCGTATGTTGTAAGTATTATTTGATCTATATTCTCATGCAGACTTTTAATCACTTACATATTTATTTTATTAGAGCGTGCTATGATTTGTTCTATAAATGAGTTTCAAAACTTATATTTTTGTGAACAGATGAATTTTTTATCAGATATCTAAATGTATTTTTTTAAACCAACAAAGGCAATAAAGAATTTTTCATTTTTTTCTATATAATTATTAGAATAAGCCAAAAAAATAAATTATCCTATTATGTGAGAGTTTAATTTTCAAAAATAAGATAAAATCTGATTTCAAGAACAAAAGTAATTTAAAGTCATAAGTTTTTTTTCTCCCATTGTAGTGAAAAAAATCAGATATAAAATATTTGTAACACTAAATTGAATACAAATATCTTATTTAACTGAATAAGATATAAATTATTTGGTTAAACAATGTCAATTATAAATTATTTGGTTTAACGCATAATCACTTAATCAGTTATAAATTCATTACTTTATTTATATCAGAATTAAATTATTTGTTTTTACTAAAGCAGTATTAAAACATTTCTTTAAATTGAACCTCAAAATAATTAATCAAAATAATTTTAATTTCTCAAAATAATTTTAGAAAAATAACTAAATCACGTTTCCCTCAAATTTGGGTTAATTCAACTCAGATATTCCAGAGATCATTTGACTGAAAAAATTTAATTTCATAACTGGTTTTATTTCACAAATATATAGCTTCAAAAAATATAAAAACTTCATGAAAACTCTGTGTATGTATTATAAAGTAAAAGGAACAAAAATAAAACTAAAAGATAATGTTAAATACTAAAAAGTTTGATCAGTAAAGAAGGAACAAGCGAAAAAATACCCTTTAAAGCAAATACAATGGAGGAGGAACAACTAGTAAATTGAGTATCAAATTTAAGATTTTCAAAGCACTCAGGCATTGTAAACTAACACCATACGCCCTTCGCTTTTTTTTACGTAATTTTTTTTCAGCTCCTCCAATAGTTTACTCTCTTAAATGCATAGGGTATTTTTTTACAACGTGATTCTCCATTATATTTTATTTTAAACATTTTTTTTTTCTTTTTTAAAGTGTCAGAGATTTGATCGAACATATTGCTATTTTCCCGTAAGAATCGAGAACATAAACTGTTTTATTTTGTTTTCTACAAAACGACTGATCATATTCGCCTCCTACACAACAAAGTGGTTGTTAAAAATTATATTTTTAAATAAAATTTAAAGATACAAAATCTTAAAAAAATGTTTTATTATTAATTAATTATGAATTTTTTTAAAATTTTTATTTCTAACACTATAGAGAGGATCAGAAGGCAAGTCGCTTTTCAAAATTCGTTATAATTTACGAATTTCAATAAATAAGACTTTTTATTATTTATCATCAGATTTATTCAAATATTAAAAAATAATAAATAATACAATATTTATATTAATTAATTATGATTTTTTCATCATTTCTAACACTATATAGAGGATCAGAAGTCGCTTTTCAAATTTCTTTATAATTTGAGAATTTCAATAAATAAGACTTTTTATTATTTGTTGCTAGATTTATTCAAATATTGAAAAATAATAAATTATATAATATTTATTAGTTTTCGTTAATTTAAATTGGTGCCGACCGCAAATGATATCAGTTTGAGCAAGATGGAAAAGGTTCGTGAAATTGTGACATTTTTTGACAAGAAAAAAATTAAGAGTGAACTAAAAGTGTGAAGTTATATATTTGGTTTAAAATAAAAACATTTGAAATTATCAGACTAAATATTTTTATTTTTTTCTCATCAAAATAAGTTAACATAAAATTATTGTTGTTATACTCACAGTCGTTAAAACAAATAGAATAAAATTTTAAAAAATAAAAATAAAATTTGAAGTACGACGCCGTGTTTTACTTCTGAACTGCAAGTATATGCTTATGCAGTATAGCGTGACATGTCACAAAGTAGAAGTAGGAGATATAGTGAAGTGTGACAAAAAGAAGATGAGGTCAAAAATGTTGGGGGGGGGGGGGGGNGGGGGGGGGGGGAGGACAGTTCCATAATTAAAAATAATTAGAAATGGACTTTTATGAACAGTTCCATAATTAAAGTTCCTCTTCCCTCTTTTTGCGTTAAATCATGTTTACATGTTAAATTAAAAACAGCCTGCCATCATTCCTTATAGTTTTAAAATCAATTTTTTAATGCTAAACATTAATTTGTTGTAGTTATTCAATTATGAAAATAAACTGCCGACCACAAAATACTTTTTACCCTCTCCAAAAAGTGTATTTAATCTAAGTAATGATAAAACTGCTTTATAAATTAAAAATAAAATATATTTGAAGAATTTTTTATTTATTTTTGTAAATTATTTCAATTTTTAAAAATTGTTAAAAGCTTTTTGGAAACTTTTAAAAACAATGAGAAGTTGTAAAAGAAGTAAGCTCATATATATTAAAAAAGAAAAAAATAATAAACCTTGAGCATAAAATAAAGAAATCGATAGAAATATTGCTGATAAGAGATTATGAAAGCCTAAGATGATTTTTATTTTTTATTTTTTATTTTTATAACTGTCGTTGAACAGCCGACCATATTTCGAGTTTACGACCACTAATGTTCAACTCCGTAGCCTTTTAATTTTGAAACCAAATCAGAATACAAGGGAACTCCTAGATCAAGTATTAAGAGAAATTTACCTTTGTGAAGAACTTTTTGATGGAACAAAACCGCATTTGCTCTACATGGAGAGGAAAATCACGAAAACATACCACGATTAGCCTGATGACAAAGGGACTCTAGCCCATGATCCATCAGAAGATATTTTACGTTAGCACTGTGGTTGGTTCAGAATTTGTATCGACCAGCCATCGCTGGAATTAAAACCCTCTTCACCTCATTGTCATAGATCAATTTTTTAATCATCGTACTTACAGTTAGTTGATACGTTGATTAATTTATACATATATAAATGTCGCCGTTAGGAAACAAAGAACAATATTGGAAAGCAAAAAATTAAAATTTCTCGTAAAGTTTTAAATAAAAACGATAAATACAGACTTTTATCATCAACTTGTATTATTTTCTCATATTCATATACACATGTTCTAAAAACATTTCTCTTTAAAGTATGCGGTTTTAAGTTGAAAAAGCTATTTTATAAGCAAATTCTTGGTTTTTTTTCTGTCCATTTTAAAACACATTTTTTTAAACACAAATTCACTAAAATATCACTTAATATATTATTGCAGTCGTTTCTTTAAGTATAAGCAAGAAGCGAATAAATAAATGTTTATGAAATAATTAGGAAATTTAAATTAAATTGTATCAGTCGTATTCAAACATAATTACCAAAATGATTAAAAATAAAACCCATCCACTTATCCGCCCAATCTATTCATAAAACTCTTATCCTTTATTATCATCTTAAAGTAATACAACACAAGAAGCCCATTCAACTTATCAAGAAATCTCGCGTGCCGTCTTATGCCACCATCGCGACAAATTATCAAAAGTAGCACCTCTGCATAATAAAACAATACTACTTAGGAAAAAAAGAATACAAAAAGGATCCTAAAAAGCAGCTGTTTTTAAGTACTTGTTAGCACTTCTGCGAGAAAAAGAATATTTGAAGTGTCGTGTGCGTTATAACCCACGCATATAAACATATGCAGTCGTTATAGAATACAGATAGATTTGAGCGAGTGCTTTCCGCCTTCCCCCTCTTCTCGCTGGGACTAAAGAGCAATTGATTCAACTACAGGAGTGGATAAACAGATTTTGTGTCAAGCTAATGGAGGGAAAAACTGTAGTCCCCATGAAGATGTGAGGGATTTTTTTTCCCCACTCGTGTTACGTTGTATGCTTGGGGGAAAAAAATATGGATGGGGATTTTAGGGGATTGGATATAATTACGTGGAGTGAGATTGTTTTTAGTAGCGGAATATTCTAGAGGGATTTGATAAGTGTTGGATTGCGTTGATTGCTATCTAATAGATTGCTAGTGACAGAGTGTTAATTACTGTCAAGGTGCAAAGGGCTATTTCCTGTTAAATAAGATTTCATATTAGATGACTTGCGTTTTTGGTTTACGTTACGTTTACTGTAACGTGTACAGTAACGTTTTACGTTAGAGTCAGTCTGATTTTTATTATTGTATTTTAATACATAAGAAGAAAGTATAGTTTTTTATTGAAAAAAGTTTTATGATGTAGAATTTCAGTTATTATAAACCCTAGAAGTTTGCATTCTTTACGCAAAGGCAGGTCGCGTGACCCCCACGAACATTCGTCACTAATTTCTTTTTTGCTTGATTTTTTTTTTATCTTGCGCCATTCCTAATTTATGTCATACTAGGATTTTTTTTTTTGTTTAATTAGGCGAGAAAGAAATTCTCACTTTAGGCACTGCATAGCCGCTCCCGACTCTTGTGCCAATAAAACTCTATATTTAACTTCCTACATTTAGTAAAAAAATTCTTGCCCCTCGACTAATTGAGACAACTGCTCATTAACGGCTTAGTAGAATACTTCATAAAGTTAATCCCCCTGTCATAAGTTAGCAACAAATTGAAGCCTATTGTAACTAATTAAAAGTTATTGCATTCTATGGGAATGCTTTCAATAAGAATTACACATTTTAAATTAGTTTTCACGTAAACTTAGAAATAATGTAAATACATAACTGAGTCCCACACGCCACAAGTCCCACACGTCATATATATTAGTTTAGATAGTCAAAAGACATCCGTTAAAAATATGTCAAAGTCAAAAAATGAAAAGTATGAAAAATGTATATGTGTCAATGTTATTTCTTCCTATATGAATGATATATATATATATATATATATATATTCAACACATATACAACATATTAATTAAGGTTGTTTGAAGGCATTCCTTAAAAACGTATTAATACCTGATATATCTTTATATCAGATATAAAAACTATTTTGGTCATATTTTCTCGAGACTACATATATTTATATGTACATTTTTTTTGTCATACATCTTTTTTTTAAATTCATGAAGGTTAGTATGAAGCAATTCTTTTTTTCAATATTTACTTTTAAAATTATTCGTAATTAGATATTTTGCAAGTTTCTGAAGTATATAAGAACAGAATCACAAACCTACAGATCCTAGAGAAATTACAAAAATAATTCACCCACGAAAATTCATTATCAATACAATAAATTTTAAATTTCATTAATTATGCTTAAAATCTTTTTTTAACTTCTTTTTGAACAATTGTTATAGCCTACGAGAATTATAGCCACAAAAATTATAAAAATAATTCTCCCATAAAAATTCATTATCCGTACAATACTTTAAATTGCATTAATTAGACTCGAATTCTTTTTTAACTTCTTTTTGATCAATTCAATTCTACCTCGTTTCTGATACAAATACTTCTTTACAACCTCGTTAAAGCTATATGGAAGGGAAAAAATGCTCTTTTGACTACCCATTTATATCGATGACAATTCCCTTTCTCAAACGGAGAAACTTTATCAAACGATTCTTCAAAAGAAATACTTTTTTTTTTGCAGAAATAAGGAAAAAAAATCTTTTGGAAGCGAAAGTTATTTTTGCAGCAAGCTAATGATTCCATGCTCAAACTTTGCCGTCAACGTTTGATCTATAAATGCAAGTCTAGTCAAGTAGAAAAAGAGTTTTGATCCTTTTTTCCTGCCTTCCCCATATTTCTCTCATCTCTCTATATACCACAAAAGTTAGATAATACCAGAAAAAGGGGAAAAAAAGCTTTTTACACAAGCCGCATTTAAACTGACGTCTTGTACGCGCACAGCCGTCTTTTTCTATTTTTCTGGTGATAAGTCTTCTCATTTATATAAAACTCGGGACCAAAAAGTTGCAGAGGGAGGGGTTTGATTCCAAGATTTAAACCTTATCTCTCATTTTTTTTTCCTTTTTTTTTCTTTTAAGTGAAAAGACGTCTTTTAAAAATGAAAGCTTTTGCATTGAGCGACCGAATAGTTTGAAAAACCACCCGTTGGGGCTCGGTAAGAAAGTAGGCGAGTTACGAAAACTTAAATATCTACTTTTGGCAACAAAAATCTTAGTAGAAAAGAACGAATTGGGCAAAAAATAAACTCTTATTCTTTCGGGGGTTTTCTTTCACTCCAAGTAGATCTATTCAAAGTAAAAAAATATCGACTTTATTTTCTTCCATTCTTTCTCGAATTTTTTTTTTTTTGAATAGAAGCTGCAAGCCGTGAATTTGTTGTTGATATTTGAGAAAAAGTCAAAAATAGAATCAAATGCTCTGTTTCGTTTAAAATAATTGTTTTTATATTCTATTTCAAAATTTATTTTTGAGTTCATATTCGGCGGTCCCGTTGCGATGTCAAATAACTATTTTCTGTGGAAAAAAAAAATCCACTTTTTATAATTGTTGTAAGCTTGTAACTTAAGCAGTTTTAAAAAGAGCAAATTTTAGTAATACTTTTGTGTGTTTATAACAGTTATTTCTGACTGTTAGGTAAAGTGTAATGATCTCAGCCAATGCTAATTACAAAACTTTCGCAAACTATTAATTTGAAGTAAAGTCCCAGTTTCTTAAAATTAAAAGGTGTTCGTAATTCTAATTTTAAATATCAAAAAAGTTCACGGTTTTGTTAAAACTCATGCAAAAATATGCAAAAACTAAGAATTATTCAATGACTTTAACTATTTTCATCCGTAATATGAATAATTAAATATCAATAATAAATATCAATCTGACGAAAATCTATATTTTTCGAAGCGTTTTTGATCAAACTTTGAATAGTTAAAAATATTTCAGAACTTAATTGAATTTGAATAATTGAGAGCTTAATATTTGAAAATTTACCCCAACACTGCATTGCTTGGGGTTATTAAAACCGATCATGGTAAGTTGATTTAAATTAAGCAATTTATGTACTGCGACTCTGATGAAAATCTATATTTTTTTAACCGTTTTTGATCAAACTTTGAATAATTGAAAATATTTCAGAACTTAATTTGAGAACTTAATTGAATTTGAATAATTGAGAGCTTAATATTTGAAAAATTACCCCAAAACTGCATTGCTTGGGCTTATTAAAACCGATCATGGTAAGATGATTTAAATCAAGCAATTTATGTACTGCGAATCTGATGAAAATCTATATTTTTTTTAACCGTTTTTGATCAAACTTTGAATAATTGAAAATATTTAAGAACTTAATTTGAGAACTTAATTGAATTTGAATAATTGAGAGCTTAATATTTGAAAAATTACCCCAGCACTGCATTGCTTGGGCTTATTAAAACCGATCATGGTAAGTTGATTTAAATTAAGCAATTTATGTACTGGTAATGGTTTATACATAGAATTCAAGTAAAACAACCAAAACGAGTGTATATTTTTCCGTTTATGCTTGAGTCAAACAAATACTTGAGAAAGCAAAGAAAAACTTGACGCAGATGTATTGAAAAGCTTAAATAAAAAGTCCTCTGACCAAAACAGGAGATCAATTACCCACTCCATGTTGAAGTGTTAGCAAATAAAAGGGTTTGTACTGAGGTCCGAGGGCCAACCTTTTGCAGGTGATGGGTCTAACGGGCACGAGGCCCTTCAGTGGTCTTTGGCGTATCGAATGACCATCGATTTACGGCAGATGGTCCGAATATTTTTTTCTTCCCGACCACTGAATCCATTATCTCCTTCCAGTTCTCTTTATTCCAACTTTTTTTTTCCATAACTTTTTTCGATTTCCTTAAATGTTCGTAAACATGTAACGTATCTTATTTTATTAAGCACATATAACCACTTTTATTTCTCTGCTGTTTTAAGGACTTAAACACTGATGTAAAAATATAAGAAAACCTTATATTCACATTTTTATAGAAAATGAGTTAAAATATAGTCACTCAGACTTCGTAAGTAAGAAAACTCTCCTTATTCATTTACGTTAAGAAGAAAAAACTCTTAGTTTATCCTTCATATTTGAAAAAAAAAAAAAAAAACGTTGCATTCACGTTATTTATTGATAATAAGTATAGAAATTGGTGCTTATCCTTAAGTAAGAAAACTCTATATTCACATTCTTTAAAGAGAATAAGTAAAAAAAAATTCATTCGCTATTTATAAGAAAAAAAACTCTCTATTCGCATTTTCTATAAAAAATAGATTTAAAAAAAAGTCCATAATGCTTAAATATAATGTAATTCTTAAACTTAAACATTTATTTAAAAGAAATAATAGAATAAAGTAAATTTAATTTTAGCTTCAATACAATTTACAGTTTCTTTCTTTATAAGTAAAATATGATAGATATTAGTTTTCGGTAAGTATTCCCAAAGCTTCTAATTTTTGTTTCTTGTTTTTAGCTCAAGAGTATGTCTTATCATTTCACAATTTTTGTAAAAGTTAATTTTTTGAAAGAAGAAAAGAACAATTAAGTGTACTTACTAACACCAGTGCAGTGAAAAATATATAATGATCCTCGTAAACTTCTTAGCCTGTTATAACTAATAATAATTGCCTTTAAGTTTTGAAAAACTCAGATGGAGGTACGTGATAACTATCTGTTGCATTTTTAGATTTATTAAATTTTGACATATCAGTAACAAGGAACATCAAATCAAATTTTAAAATTTTATTTTTCATGAACATAAAAATTGCAAATTTTGCTTCGAAATTTTTGTGGAATAAACGCTTGTGATATTCATGTACATTTTTATTCTTAAGCTTTCAATTGTCAGAATCAGTATTCATGTATCTAATTCGTCCGTCCCCCCTTGGTCTTCATTAATTGTCCTTGTAGAATGTCCTGACATATTTCTCACACCAATTTATTTTATCCTACTTTTATTTATTTATTTATCTATTTTTTAGTTTCCAATTAAAAAGTAGTTCATTTATATAATAACCTTCAAATATTCAAATACTAAAGTCATTCATTTAAGTAAAATTTTAAAGCAAAACTTAACAACACAGCAGCTTAAATCACAATATTAATAAAGAAATTATCTTCATTGCCAATAACTTACACCAGCATTTATTTGATGTTCTTTTCTAAAAGATTCGCACACAATCACCGCAAGCAAAACAAAAAGGAAAGTTTTATAGAATGAAATCAATTTCAAAAATCCTTTTCGAACAAAATATAATTAAAGGATTATTTCCCATCTCTCGAATTTATTTGTTAAATCTTTTTCTCAAAATATGAAATTCAAACTGAAATGCAAATTATCGCCGTCAATTGAATTTTATCAGGCTTAAGTAGAAATCCGTGTGAAAACTGAAAAGCTCTAAGTATCCAGCACCACATGCCGCTTAAGTACTTTGATTTCTGGAATTGATTCCTATTCCCATTTCATTATTCCTGCTCTTTTTTTTTCCCTGCTCCTTTTTTTTTTCAAACAGCCCATTTGTTATATGTAAACTCATCTTTTTATCTGCCTTGCACATTCCGTCTCCGAGAGAGACTTTTTATTCTATATTGCGAAAAGTATTTTCTGGAAGAGTGGTGTATGTTAGAAGATTTACACTTTTACTAAATTCTCTGTTAACAATCAAAATTTACCTTGCGCTATTACTGTTGGAAATAAATTAGTAAAAAAATATTTCTTTCTGTTTGGACTTGTAAAAAAATATACATAAGTTAAAACCTTAATTTCTATCTTAAAGCATAAAAATGATACGTTACTTTCAGAAAATATATCTGATGCAATTTTAATGATCTAATAGAAATTTTGATTCATATTGTCCTGTAACATAAAAATATTACATAATTAAATTAATTTAATTAATTTAATAAGTGTGTCATAATATCAATGATTTGATAGTGAATTTTTTAATATTGCGCTGGATGAGAAGTTTAACTATTAAAAATGTGAATAAATAATCCCAAGAAAATGAAGAGGTAAGATATTACTTAATTAAAAACATCATTCGTTTCAAAAATATACAAATGTTTCAGGCGCACGAAAATAGGTGGCCATTTTCCAGACTTGTTTCTTCTCATTTACGTCTAAAAAGTTTTCAAAATGGGAGCCTATTTTTGAGCGCTTGAAACATGTCGACTGTTATTTCCAATTTGCATAATTTTTTTAAGCCAATAAATTTTTTAATCATGCAACATTAAAAAAGAGATTTGAATATATATATATANAACGTGCTCTATTTATCAATTTTACAAATGGTCACAAGTTAAGCGAACATCACTATATATATATATATATTCGGTTTTAAAAAAATTATAATTTTTTGAAACATTGTACAATTATAATGATAATAAATAAAATGTATTACTAAACAAAAAGCTTTTAATATATTTCTTTCCTAATAATTTATCCAATTGTCAAAAGAATATAAATACTCTAGCTTCCAACAAAATATTTTATGAATCAATTTAAAGTTAATTGCAAAATTAACTTTAATTTGAAATTAACTTTAATTTGCAATTAACTTTAATTTACAATTAACTTTAATTTGCAATTAACTTTAATTTAATTCTAATTTGATAAAAATTGGAATCTGCTAAACTGCTCGGAACGTAAACAGCGCGAAAAAAATATACGCAGTCGATCAAATGATGCTAAAAACTATGGCAAAAAGCAAATAAAACAAAGAAAGAAATATCGATGTTGTACTTCTGAGCCGTGAGACCCATATTTACTCGAAGAGGTCCGGGATAAAAAATAAAATATTTTCTAAGTATGTTTTTCAAACTAACAAGCTTTTAATTTTAAAATTCAATAAAAATAATAAAAATGATGATTGAAATACATCTAAAATATTCCTTAAATTTATGCAAAATGAAGAAGTTGAGCTCTGTATAGTTTGGGAAAGTTCTTCTCAAACCTGGAGAATAAACAGAAGGTTTAACAGAATTTTTTTTTTCACTGAGCTAATAAATACACTTTGAGAAAAAAAAAGTATGGTTCAAACTACCAGAATATGATAAACATTTTCGTATTTTTGGCTCTAAACTAACGCCAAAAAGCTTTGGTAATAATTTTATTAAAATTAAAAGTAAAATATGGTTTTATGTGATGTGATAAAATTTGATAATTTTATCATGATACCCTAAAGCATGACATAAAAACCATTTATTCGGTTAAATTTATTTTTCAGTTTTGTATTTTGTGCCAAATATGTGATAATAAGAACTATAATTTTGAAAACTAGAATTTCAAGTAAATCTATACCATACGAACGGAAATATTGCCAAATAAATGATTTAAATACAGCATATCTTGGCTTTACTTTACAGAATCATGTGGGTTTTTTTTTACCAGAAATGTCAAACAGTACTGTTATTTTAACAGAATGTTTTTCTTTGTGTTTAATGTGTATAGATGCAATTAGATTTGTATTCAAATTTTAACTAATATTTAAAGAAATTTTATTTTAAATTCATGATACATCCCTCACAAATCCATTTATATTAATCAAAATTTAATTTTTTTAAGAAGAAATATTTAGAAAAGAATTTTTTAACATTTTAATTGATTTCTAAAGAGTAGTAAAATGCTTATGATTTTTAACTATTTAGAGACTAACTCGAGTCTGAAGGTCAAAGTCAAACTCTTTTATATCAAAAGTTAATTATCTGTGAAATTTGACCTTTATTTTCTAGTTTAACTAAAGGTTGTTATTTATTTTAATGTAAAAAAAGAAGATTATGTTATTCGAATAAGTTTGCATGAGATGCTTAATATTTGTTCCTCATTTTATGCTATTTATAGTTTTTTCGTCCTACTGTTCATGTCTATAAACAAATAAAAATGGAAAATATAAATTACAATCATTATTTGTTAAAAACTCTCTTGCAAAGATATTTTAAAATATTAAGCCTTGAAATTTCAATTTTGATTCATCAAATAAAAATTAAATGTCTTTTAAAATTAATTTTAGAGAAATATAAGAAAATAATAACTCTATATACAGTTAAACGAAGCAAAATTGATTACTCACTTATTATTAAAATACTGATACGTTGGAAAATATTTTTCAATTCACAGTTTATACACATCTAATTACTTTGAGCCTGACACACTATTGCTCAGATTAAGATTCGCATATTGGATAATTTTCTTTGTCAAATTGTAAATATATTTTAGGACTTTAAAATGCGTGAATACATAAATATTTAAATGGTTTTCTAATAATTGCCTCTTTCTTGTCTTTAAACTGATTCAAAAGATAACTAAGTTTTTCAATTTCCTTAATACTTTCTTTAATACTTCTTTAATAATTTCAACTGTTTTTAACGTGCTCTATTTATCAATTTTACAAATGGTCACAAGTTAAGCGAACATCACTTATAATTTTTTTAAAAATATTAATATTTCAAATTTACCAAAAATAATATCAATAACAACAATAATAATATCTTTAGCTCCTGTTCCTCTGTTTTAAACGTGTTTTACTTACCAATATGAATCCAGATCCAATTACCATCAGATAGTCACAAGTTAAGCAAACATTACTTCAAATTTTAATGAATTACTACTGCTTAAAATTTTAAAAAAATCATACTAACAACAATAACTATATTTTTTTACTATCTGTTAATTTGTTTTAAACATGTTTTACTTATCAATATAGCACAAATAGTGAAAAGTTAGGCAAAAATTACTTAGAATATTAAGACCTCTTATTGTTTTAAATTTACCAAAATAATAATCGTGATAATATTTTTTTTTACTAATTTCCGTCAAATTATGTGGTACTGAAAACATTTCTGACAAAAGGTAATTATATATATAAGGTATATATTTATGGTAATTATATTTCTGGTTTAAAAAATAAAAACACACACACACATCATTTTTTAGTTAATAAAATTAAGATATACGGTGTTTTAACCTTTCAATTGGTAATTTTTCCGTTCATATAGTAACAGTGTCAGTTTTCAAAATTGTAGCTCTTTTTACCACACATTTAGTGAAAATACAAAACTGAAAAATAAGTTTAACCGAATGAACTGTTTTTATGCCATGATCTAAGGTACCACATTTTACCACATTTACCAAATTTTATTGTTAATTATAAAACAATATTTTATTGTTAATTTTACAAACTCATTACCAAAGCACTTCGGTAAAAATTACCAAGCTCTTTCGTATTCCCATAGAGCCAGCAACACGGTAAACTTCACCATATTCTCATAGATGTGACCTTAATCAGTGAAGTTACTTTTTACTGAAATATTAAATGAACATATCCCAACAAATTTTACGTTAAAGTAAAACGAAAGCAAAATAATAAATTACCCTTCATAATTATTTTAAAAGCACATTCTAACATAACTATAGCATAATTCATAATCATTGTACTAAATATTTTCTAATGATGCCAAAGTTAAACATGTATTTATTCATTTTCCTGATATGGATAAATTATCATTTTTTTTTTCGTGCTAACAACTTAGATCACTTTCACACAGCCCCTCCCAAACAAATGATTTTTTTTTGTCCAATTCTCATGTATGTTGCCATCTGTTGGGGAATGTGCTTTAGCCCAAAACGGCACATTAGCCGTCAGGCCATTAAGCGCAACTGCGGGTGTAATACAGTCAAAAGGATAAAAAAGGCTGCCATTTTGTCCCATTCCCCCTTACCCCTTACACTCGGCATTTGCAGACATTACCATTGTCATTCGTCGGTTGAATATTTCTAATGTGGGGGTCGTTTCTAGACCACCTTTTGATCATTGTCCTGTTTGCCAATAATTAGGTAATATGAACTCTGAAGAACTGTTTAATATTAAAGTTGAAGGAACTTATTAATTTATTGGATTATTAGTGTGTTCTGGGATACATACTCCAAAAAAAAATTATTTTTTTTGAAATCCAGAATTTCAAGTTGATTAAATGTTGCCACTATAGTTAGGTATTTACCAGAAATTTTTTTTTTTTGTCAAATTGAAAAATGTTTAAGTCTAACACATTGGGCCAAAAGTTTTATTACGTTTGGGTCATTGTCCTGTTTGCCAATAATTAGGTAATATGAACTCTGAAGCACTGTTCAATATTAAAGTAAATAGAACTTATTAATTTATTGGATTATTAGTGTGTTCTGAGATGTATACTCCAAAAAAAAATTTTTTTTTAAATCCAAAATTTCAAGTTGATTAAATGCTGCCACTATGGTTAGATATTTACCAGAAAATTTTTTAGTCAAATTGAAAAATGTTTAAACCTCATAGATTGGGCAAAAAGTTTTATTACGTTTGGGTGAAAAATGTAAATTTAAATTTTTTTGAAAGGCATAAATGTAATACAAAATATTATTTTAAAGATCAAACCACCAAACCACCAGATCTAGACCACCTTTTTATCATTGTCCTGTTTGTCAATAATTAGGTAATATGAACTCTGAAGCACAGTTTAATATTAAAGTGGATGGAACTTATTAATTTATTGGATCATTAGTGTGCTTTGGGAGGATTATTAGTGTGCTTATTAGAGTACTCCAAAGAAAAAAAAATTTCTTTGATATCCAAAATTTCAAGTTGATTAAATGTTGTGACTATGGTTAGATATTTACCAGAATTTTTTTTTGTCAAATTGAAAAATATTTAAGCCTCACAGATTGGACCAAAAATTTTTTTACGTTTGGGTGAAAAATGTACATTTAAATTTTTTTGAAAGTCATAAATGTAATACAAAATATTATTTTAAAGATCAAAAATGTAAGATAATAGAAAAAAATATTTATGATCTATAACATACAGATCTATAACATCAATATGATCTATAGCATCTATAGATCTATAACATCTGATCTGTAACATATAACATATAGGTGTTCCGGATCTACATAAAAATCTTATTATGTCCTAAAATCTACAAAATAGCTTAATCTGAACACTGTGGTTAATCTTAACATTAAGGTTAAATGAGGTTAAATATTGATTTAATTTAATATGCATATTTGTTTTATTAAAAAATTAAAGTTTGCCGGCTGGTTCTCGGAAACTAAATTTCCCATTTACCAAATTTTATTACATATTATAAAGCGATATTTTATTATTAATTTTACCAAAAATATTGCCAAAGCACATTGGTAAAAATTACCGACGTTTTTAGTGTGTCCATAGAGTTAGAAGAAACACGATAAATTTTACCATATTCTGGTAGTTTTGACAATAATTTTTTTTTCTCGTTGTACTTATTCAGTATTATGTAATGTTTTTGCAAGTAAATATTTAAAACAGATTATAACATGTACTTTGAACAAGTAATTTTTCTACGATATATTACTTAAATTACCCGATTTGTTCATTTCAAGTAAAAGAAAAACCATAACTACCACAGGGAAAGTATAGTGAATTAAAAAGGTAAAATATCACCCTGGATAACTTTTTTTTAAATAAACAGTCCAAAAGAATGACCATAAATAAGCTAATTAATTACTGATAACTATAAATTTTGTGAAGGAATCAGTCATAAAAACATAATTTTTTTTAATAAACATGCCTTTTTTTTCAACAAATTAGCGTTTTGACCTCCACATATTGGGATTAATCACATTTGGAAAGCATGGTCATAATAATTTAGGAATAATAATAGTTCCTAATAGTGAGTGAAAACTAGAGGCTGTTTACGCTAATTTCCCTTTTTGCGCTCTTTGGGGAAGTTTGTAAGCGAAAAAGCTATGATGAGCTATGATATTTTATTTCTTATGACTCCGCCTTATATTTTGAAAGTCAAAAGTACTAATCTGTCGAGAGAAAAAAAGAAATTTTAATTTCGAGAAATTCGTTTTGTGTCTGATACAGCAACATAAACAATAGTTTTAGTTTTGAATCATAAATATTAGCACTGAATTCATGAAAATTCGATCTTTAGAACGTAAGTATCAAATTATTTAGATGATATATATTTTTTCGTTGCTCGCTGTCTCCTTTGAGTCGCTCGCTCACCAATCGGGTTGAAGTTTTAGTTACATATAGATTTTAAACTAAGAATTAATCAATGATTTGTTTTTGTCTATTACTGCATAATTATTAAATTATTATTATCTATTTAGAACTGCAGTCAATTTTGATTGCAAGTAATACGTGCCATCTTCAATGACACGTAATACGTTTTATTTTAATACCATGGCAATAATTATAACACCACGGCATGCATTATAATTAACACTGATAAAAAAAATTAAATTAATACAATTCTTTTTCAAATCTTTGTTTCTAAGGAAAATAAAAGAGCAATAACTTAAGTGCCTTACACTTGAAGCAATGCAAGTATTTTAAACTATATATATATAATCTTGCCATGAAGAATTATCTGGGCATTAGAACAGACAAGTAACTTATATATATTAAAAGTTATTAAACTTTTTTAAAAATCACCAATTCAGCGGCATTTTTCAACCTAGATGAAAATTATCAAAATGACTGCGTCATTCTTAGCTTTTGCAAATTTTTAAGAGCCCAAGTAAGGCAACATTAGAGTAAACTTTTAAATATTAAAAAATTAGATCACAAACGTTTTTCATTTTCCACAAAACTGTGGCTTTTCTACATATTGACGTTTTGCGCCATTTTTAAATAAGCACAGACAGTGCCGGCTTTAGATAGACTAAACTTTACCAAACAGTCATGAGTAACATTTGCAAACTCACATCAGTTATACAAATAGCATATTGTTCGTAAAAAGGTATCATTTCATAATGCGATGAAACCTTCGGAGAAATAGCCTTAAGAAAAAGTGATGTATACGTAAAAATTCATGGCAACCTTTAGTTAAATTGGTTTTAATAAGAAAAAAGTTAAAATTATCTTGTACAGATTGCACAACTTTAATACGAACAAATTTTTTCCACAAGAGATATATTTTATACAGACTATTTTATGTTTTTAAATAAAAAAATACTCCTTACATAAGAGAATTCATTCATAAAACAATGCACAACTTTTCATTGAGCGATGATAGACGGATTGCTTTAATCGATTAACTTAACTGATTTGTAACAAAATGTAAATGTGTCCATGCATGTAAAATATCGTACATTAGAAATATTATTAATATATTATTTGCTTGATCATTTGCTATTTTCATTTAATTAAAAGCAAATACATTCGCTCATTTTGCTGACATAGATTATTTTTTTCTGTGGAGTTCTTTTTTTTAAATGTCGTAATGATTTTAATAAATGTATTTTTATCAGTTATTTGGAGATCATTAAAAGATTCTACGTATTTTTATTTATTTTAAATGAAAATAAATTTTACTAAAGACTTAACAGACAAATTCTCTTAAATACAGACTTAAGAACATATCGAATAATTATATAACTGCACTAAAACTGTATTAAATTGTATATAATTGTATTGACATTATATAGTTGTGTATAGATTGTTGGTTGCATAGAATTGTTTTAAAATTTACTTTAAAAAACATGCTTTAAATTTATGGTTAAAGTTTTGTAACTGGATCATTAGAAACAGAAAAGTTGGCCTACTTATCCTTTAAAAAAATTATAGGAGTAATACATTTGAATCATAAAATTATTTTCCTCAAATCAAAATACATAAATGATAATTTTGAAAACTAAAGTTTTAGATAGCATTCGTACATTTTTTCTGAACAACATAAAAATAAAAAAAACTATTTTCAAAAAGCAGCACTAAGTTTTAAATTAGTGTTAAAACCCCATAAATGATTGATAAAATGTTAAAAAAATTATTTAAGATTAAATTTTTTTTTACATAAATGCATTCTACATTACAAGAATAATGCATTTGATTCTTAAATAAATTTTCAGCTCACCAAAATACATGAATTGTTATAATTGTAAGTAAAACACTAACTTTACAATAACATACTTTATTTTTCCCTAAACTACATTAAGTTATACCTTCAAAAAAAGCAACTCTATAATTTAAATTCGCCTTAAGAACCCCATGACTAATTCATAAAAATAATAAAACAATTTCTTTCTTCAATAAACAATTTTTTTTTCATTAAGAGAATTCCTACGTCACAGAGACACTATATCGATTTTTCAATTAATTTTCAGGCCATTAAAATCTATGCATTATGAATACGGCCCCCACAAAATACTCCCTCGTTTTTCCAACTCTTCCTACGTTTTCATACCTTCCCAAAAAGACATAAAAATAAAAATCTTAATTTGATAGTAAGAAAAAAATTTTGTCATTTATTTTGTTCTTTTGTAACCGTCATTAAATAGATACTTAAGCTTGGATTGTAGTAGGAGTCCATTTTTCAAAAATATTTATATCAAGGAAAAGCTGTTACAGTCACATCAGATTTTAAATGCTTCATTTAAATAATCAAAGGTCCCGTTTCCCGCTCTCTCTTTGTGGATTGCGTCTCTTTATTCGTTTATTTTATTAGATTCGCGTATTTTAAATGAGCGCTCAGCCAATGATAGCTTCGGATGTAAAGTGACGTAAGAAAAATATTTACATTTTAATGGGTCTTTCCATTTATTGTTATTCAGAACGGTTTTAATATTAATTGAAGAAAAATAGCTTTGTTAGAAGAGTTTGCAGTGGCTTCTCTTGTATCATTCGCTGGGTTTTATTTTATTTCTTACTGTGCATTTTATACTGTACGTTTTATAACGAAGATGTAGCATAAACATAAAATATGTCAGCTTAAAACTTTGGAGGTGTTATAATGACAATAAAAAACAAGACAATAAAAAATACAATAAAACAGAAAGTTGACCTGAAATCTTAGTTATAAATGCAGATTGAACTATATATAGTGATAATGAGTAAAAGATAATGATAGCATATAGTGGAATGCACTTAAGTATTATAAATGAGCTTTCAGTCAATGATAATTTTCGGTACAAAATGACAAACAAATATTTACATTTTAATGGGTGTTTCCATTTATTGTTATTCAGAATCGTTTTAATATTAAATGGAGAAAAATATCTTTGTTAGGAGAAAATTATGAAACATATTGATAGTACTAGAAACGTACTTGCCTATTTCAAAGAATGAGCATCCAATAACAGTATTAGATGCAAAGTGACGAAAGAAAGATCTAAAAAATGATGCAAAAAGGTACAATTTGTGCTTCATCAAACGAAAGGCATTTTTCGACAACAGTCATGGGGATCGTGGTGGTTAAGTTTCCTTGATTTCTAGACAAATGGTATGATTTTGACAATGTAGTCACAATGTAGTGGCTCAGGTGATAGAGCGCTCTCCTCTCAATGAAATGAACAGGGTTCAAATCCCAGCGACGACTGATTGATTCGAATGCCGCATCCGACTCGCATCAACCACAGTGCTGACATAAAGATATCCCCCAAAATAGACGGATCATGGGTAAGAATCCCCTTGCCGTCAGACTATTCATGGAGGTTTTCATGGTCTTTCTTTATGCAACGCAAATGCGGGTTGATTCCATCAAAAAGTCCTGCACAAAAGTAAATTTCTACCAAATACTTGATCCTGGCGTTTCCTTGCCTTCTAGATTGGGTTCAAAATTACAAGGTTACAGAGTTGAGCATTGGTAGTCATAAATTTAAAATTGAATCTGCTTTTCAACTGCGGCTATAAAATCTGGTCAGCAATGCACACAACCATAACCACTTCTAGTAGATGTTGGCCTGAGCCGGCACGCAACCCACTTTTACTTCCCATACAAACTGGTATCCATCAATTTGAAGCTGGATGGGCCTGAGCCGCTACAGAAAATCGTACTTCATTCCTTCCATTGACAGCTCAGGGCATTTTTCACCTGAGAAAAAGTCACTCTTCGTCTGATTTGGTAACTTTGATTATCAACTATGCTTATGTATAGCTAAGTTGGGCTTTTATATATAATGGCTAAAATTGTGATCACTTGAATCAAATATTTCTCAGGAAGCAACATTATTCTTATCATTTTTAATTTTAATATTATTATAATTTTAGGAACTTTACACGCATTTCTAAAGATAAATACATATATTTAGTGCCAAATTTAAAAAAATCCAATTAGTCTAGTATCTAAATTATTAATAAATGATTTACTTAGTATCTAAATCAATTAATAAAAGAAGTTTCTTTTTCCTTCCTCTAGTTTCTTTTTCGTTCCTTCCTCTATATTCCAGAAAACATGAAAGAATAAATTAAGTCATATTTACTATTATACCACTTGTCTTCAAATATGCTCACCAGTACAAGTTGCTAATAACAATTATTACTATTTTTAACTCCATTTATAGTTCTTTTTCAAAAGCAAAAACGAAATAATTATCACTTTCATACAAAAACATTCGATTCTAATGAGTTTCTTGTCCAAAAAGAAACAAATGTTTTAATTCACAAAAAAGAGGTACTTTTAAAAAAGAGTTGATGTTGAAAGGTCTCATTTTCGAGTTAATTACCGAAATAATTATTACTCCAAATTCATTCGGCTGTTTCAGTATTTCAACATAATTTTTTTTTAACTCTCTTTCAAACCAAGGGAAGGAAAAAAAAGAAATTAAAAACTATTACGTTTCTTACGGAATAATGAGCTCAACTTCAACGATGGCGAGAATTAAAATAATATCTTTTTTTTTTCAGAAATTTTAACGAAATTATTCACTCAGTCATTAATAAAAATACCTCCAATTAGAGAGTTTTAAAAAACGATAGTGGAACTATTTTTTTGAAGAATATGTTTTGAAATAAATAGTTTTTTCAATGCCTATTTAAGCTAAATATTATAACAGTTTATCAATCGAAGCTGTTGTGTTCAGTGTAGATCATAGTAGCTGATTTATATGGGGGGGGGAATTATGCTTCCTTACTGCATATTTCTCTGTGCAAATTTTCAAATTGCATATTATTTGCAGCAAATGAAGCTTCAAAACTAACATAATATCAATTACATGAGAACATTATTTTATGTTAAAGTGCTAAGTTGAAACTTTAACATAGACTCATTAAGTCTATGTTGTTATAATATGAAGCGTTAGTATAAAATTACAAAGCTTATGCTTTTATTGACAAAAGCGCATTATCAACATACGCTATAAAGAATTCCAGATATAATTACGGCACTTTGTGTGTATCAGTTTCGGTGCATCATCCGTAAAATCTATTTTTACCGTATAATATTATACAGTAATTTTAACAGAAATCTATATTTAATTAGAGTGATTCAGTGATTTTACGTTAATTTTTACTGATACAATTACGGTTATTTCAGATTTTTTGCTTTGTAATATTTTCGTAAAAAGAATCGGCAGCCTGAGTACCGGTACTTTTTACGTAATTTGATCCGGAATTTTTTAAAGTGTATATGCTATGGTAATTGCTAATCTGTATGTATGTCTGTATATATGGTAATTGCTATTCTGTTTCGTTTACCAGCAAGCGAAAAAAACAACGTTAACTTCTATTCTAAAGATCGAAGAACAATAATTTAAGAAGAATTAGAAAGCTAATAAACAAAGTATATGCAATAAAAAAAAAGATACAGGAATTTTCATCGAAATCACCGATTTTCACCCTGTCGGATTCCTTAGAATGAAGGAATCACGTTAATTCATGAATAAATCAATAAATCGCGTTAATTCATGAATATATCGCGTTTATTCGTGAATTAATCACGTTTATTCATGATTGATTCACGTTAGTTCACGAATTAATCACGTTTATTCATGAATGAATCACGTTAATTTAGTAATGTTAATTATGTATACTTTGTATATTTTAGGTCCAAATGCTAATATACCGGGTGTGACAGTGGCTGGAATAGGCTTCAACTCTGTTGGAATGAATGGATTAGCCGGCATTTCTCCAACATCGGGGGTGACGTTCCCCCTCCCGGCGACATTTCCCTGGGCTGCGGCCGCAAGAGGAAAGCCCCGTCGGGGAATGATGAGGAGGGCTGTATTCAGCGACGCTCAAAGACAAGGCTTAGAAAAAAGATTTCAAATACAAAAATATATTAGCAAGCCGGATAGGAAAAAACTGGCAGAAAAATTAGGACTTAAAGATTCACAGGTAGAAATTATATGATTTTTTTCATATCTAAAGTATTAACTCTAACTTCAAATATGTATTGTTTAATCAAAATTTAGATGATGCATCATAGTGTAAACGTGTACAGGCATTTTTCTGTAGGATTCGAAAAAGAATTACCTTTTTTATTTTTAGGGAGAATGACAGTATTTCTTTTTCAAAAAGACCATTTCAAGCACTTAAGAATACGCCGTATAAATTAATGTGCTTAATAAATGACAGTATATATATATATATATNATTTTTACCGTAAAATACTTATATATAATTCTGGTTACAACTAAAATATACGTCATTTAAACAATTTCATTTGGTTATTTTTCTGTTCACGTGGTAGCAGTTTACTGGAAGTTTTGATTTTCAGAAGCATATTTCTTTTAACAAACCTTTAGAAAAAAATACATAACTGAAAAGTAAGTTTAATCAAATTAATGGATTTGATGCCATGCTCTAAGCTATCATGTTTTAAATAGCGACTTTTACCACATTCCCCAAATTTTGTCACATATCATAAAACCATATTTTATTGTTAATTTTATCAAAATCGTTATCAAAGGCGCTTCGGTAAAAAATTCCGATCTTTTTTATATCCCTTTAGAGCCAGAAACACGGTAAATTTCGCCATATTCTGAAAATATTCACCATATTTTTTCTCAGTTCAATAATTTGTATTATCGTTAATATTCTAGCTCAAATAAAAACTAAGCTAGATTTTATTTTAACATTTACAATAATACTTGGGAAATATAAAGAAAAATCATTCAAACTAAATTATATATAGTTAATTTTAATTTTAATTTAATTAAAAACTGTAGTTGCATGACGTCTACATGTTGCATAACTGCATAATTCTATAGAAAATAAGGTAAAAAGATCATTCGCACAACTTAAAATATATTGTTATAGAATAAACAAAAACAAAATAAATATCTTAATATGTGTTATATCGTACAACAACAAAAAATTCAAATAAGTCATTTTCTTATTAAAGAATCCTTTCTAATCCGAATTCATTCTCAAGTTATAAATTAGAAAGAGATTTTAAAAGTCTGCTAGGCATATATACTTGCTTCGATTTTCATTTTTTTCTTATTGAAATCGGATATATCGAGACAGGTCTTGAATTAAAAAAAGATTGTCAGTTATGTACAGATTAGAAACTAATTTGAACGTAATTTTTATTAAAATTATAAATGCTATCATTAAAAAAATAGATAAAAATGAAACTTCTCCCTGTAAAGGAAAACATTTTTTTTCTTTTTTTTTTTAAGTCTTAGAAAATAAATCCATTCTCACCTACGAATAAGAGTAGTTTATGTCAACGAAAGCTTGCACAAAATGTCTGTCAGATATTAATCAGTTTCTTTGTGCATTTGCAGTTTTGAAATTCATTTTCAAAAAAAGTTCTTATTTTGTTTGAGAAACAAGATGTTCCTTGATTACATTAAATTTCAAAAACAAATAAAGTTTTAAGTATATTGCTTAGTTTGGAGACAGCTGTTGATTAGTTGAATTGTAAACTCTGCATAATTAATAAATATAATTTTCTTTTTAATATGTGGGAGTGAAAAAAATTTCTTTTCATTTGTCAACATTAATATTAGCATAATCTAATATCCCGTTGTAATTAATAGTTTAGTGAAAGAAACTGAAATTGTTATTATTTGTTGAGAAATATCGGTCACATCTCCTTTCCAAACACAATGAGTAAAAGTTCATTAAATTTCATTACATAGACATTAACCATATATTGCCTTTTTTTTACTTGTATTTTTGCATTTTTTACTATTTACAGTTTCTTCTTATCTGCATCACATTACATGCAAATTTAATATTTATATGAAATCTTACATCTTTAATGTAAACACGAAAAAAGAAAGTTCCTGTAAAATTACCTTATAGTATAGCAACAACATTTCTGTTAAAAAAAAGTTTTAATTCTGGTTGATAAAACCAAACTATACAGTGTTTAAACCATTCATGTGGTATTTTTTCAATTCATATTTGTATAGAATATATTTTGTAGAAATATATTATTTATCTCAGTATTTCTAGTATTCCCAATGTATTTTAATGTTATTTTTCTCATATTTACTGAAATACTATTTTAAAACATTTTTCACTTATTCACAAAAGTCAATTAGTTCAATTTTATTGTAAACACTATTAATGCCGATGCTCTAACTAAAAACAATTTTTAACGTCAATTCCTTAACTAAAAACAATTTTTAAAGTGAACTCCTAAAGGAAAAACAATTTTAATGCGAATTCTCCATCGGAAAACAATTTCTAACGTCTATTATCTGACTGAAAACAGGTATTTTGTCGATACCATAATTGAAAAATAGCTTTTAATGATAATTCTTTAACTGAAAACAATTCTAAAAATCAATTGTCAAACTGAAAACAATTACAAACGTCAATTCTCTAATACGATAAACATCTAACTAATTCCAAAATTATAACTGCACCTATACTATAATCTTTCTTGACAGTTATCATCCTACTTGAATTTCACTTCCCTATTTACACCGATTTAAACAGCAGAAATGATGGCCGTGAGATGAGCACAATTATTATCTGGTTGAACACTGGAATATATAGTCAGATTAATCTGTTTCAACAGCGTGCAAGACACGCTCATCCTGCCTTGTACAAACTCACTCAATCGATAGAAAGCAGGAGGGCAACGGTAATGACCCTGATATATACCCCCGATCTAAGCGGCGTTGATGAAGTAGGAGTTGTTGGGTTCATAATACTACAACAGCATCGATCCGTCTGGTATATAATTGGGATTCAATACTGTTAGCATTTGAGAGGTAAAAATGAATTCTGATCTATCCATCATTTAGCTAATACTGATAATAATCCATCTTGGATGGTTTTGTTTCATACAAAAACTTTTTGTGAAGCAGATAAAGCACGTTTTCATTTTTTTTTTTAAATATGGGCAAAATATACCGGTTTCTTATCAATTTCTAGCATTATAATGACTCATAATAGAACAGTGAGTAAAAAAAAAAATTCTTAGAATGTTTATAACGTTTTTAAAATTAAAGTTAAGAAGCACACTGTAAAAAATTCCTTATCAAATTATGACATAAAGTACGGGCACTTTGGGTGCATCACCCGTAAAATCAATTTTTACCGTAAAATACTACACCGTAAATTTTACGGTAATATTTATTTAATCAGTATGATTCAGTAATTTTGCGGTAATTATTCCTGAAAAAATTACGGTATATTCGATTTTTTTTTGTTCCGTAACTTGCTCTGGTTAAAATGGATTTTACGGTAAAATGTACCAGCATCCAAAGTGCCAGTATTTCTAACCGTAATTTGATCCAGATTTTTTTTAGAGTGAGATGAATTCAAAATATTCTGTAGGTAAATATATTTAAAATAATAATTACAGTGTAGGACATTTATCAAAATATGAAAGGAATTTGTTTTTCAGAAAAGATATGTAACACGAAATTTACCGATATCAAATTAAACAATATCTGTAATAATTATTTTAATTACTTATCGACCCAATAAACTAATCATTGTAGGTTTTACATTCATTTCCTAATCAATGACCTTAACCCACTAAAATAGTCATTGTTGGGTTTTAAATTCATTTCAAAATCAATGACTTTAACCCACTAAAATTGTCATTGTAGGATTTACATTCCTTTTAAAATCAATGACTTTAATCAGTGGATAAAAAGAAATAGTTTTTCGTAAAATATATATAACACGATATCAACCCCATTAAGTATTAATTAGTTAAAATGGCATAATATTATGTTTTTTATTCCCCATTCTGTACTTAATTTTAAAAGAAGCCACTTTATCAGTGAATAAAAAAGTTGATTTTCAAAAAATATGTACAATTATTATTAATATCTTTATATTAATCATATCTTTAATAATTAGTTTAAACTGCATATAGACTGCATAAACTGCACTATTTTTTATATTCATAAAAATGTCCAGCTCATCTCAAAGCCAGTGTTTTCATCAGGTGATAAAAAATAGTTGTTTTTCAGGAGAAAGAGACAAAGCACAAAACTATAAACTTCGTTGGTATCTACAATATTAAGTTTAAATTAGGTTAAGACATGATTATTTATTTATGGTAAATATTAACTTAATTTTGAAGGCAGTGATCGAATAAAAGCTGTTTGACTTTCAGAAAAATAAGATAAATGTTCGGGTATCCTACAATTATTCATGTCATTAATCTGTTTACATGTACAGAAAAAAAATTCTTGGAAAATTACTATACGGTAATGACATTACTGATTAAAAAAAAGTCATAATTCTGGTCAATGAAACCAAAATATACGGTAATTAAACCATTCATTTAGTAATTTTTCAGTTCATATAGTAGAGGTTTACTGGAAACTTTGGTTGTCAGAATTACAGTTCTTATTACTGCACATTTAATAAAAAAATAGAAAACTAAAAATTTAACAAAAAAAAAAATTTTTTTTAAATTTTCAAGTTTTTTTTTTTTTTNTTATTTTTTTTTTTTTTTTTTTTTTTTTTTTTTTTTTTTTTTTTTTTTTTTTTTTTTTTTTTTGTGAGCGAAGACAAAAAAAATTTTTTTTTTGATGTGCGAAGCGAGCATTGGACAAAGCCTTCTAGTATTTTATAGCAATCAGATATAATAACTTTCTTTCATATTTTTCATCGTAAATTTAAACTTTATTTGAAAAGCGTAATACAGTCAAAATGATTGATATCTTTACTGATATAAAGCAAATCCATTCAACCGGAGAAATTTATAGACTTTAAGCACCAGCGCTTCGAAAGAAACTGATTTTAAAAACCAAAGGGAAAAGTAAAAAGCAACAAAAGATATAAATCTATCTATATATTTATTCCTTTAAATATTGCCAGCCCTTCGTTTTTCTTATGAAGCTTTGAGCTCCATTCGCACATTGCCAATAAACCGTGAAAAAACTAGATTGAAATTCAATGGGAAAATATGACGCAAAAATAGTCTACAAATACTCAAAATAAAAAGAAGAGAAGTGAAGAAATTTTTTTTAAGTACGAGGGTGAGAGGAATATTTTTTCATTCAATGGTGAGAATGAAATCCGTTTTTCCTTTCAAATTTCTTACTTATTTGAAAATATTTCATATAGATATATTCTAAGAGAAATATAATAAATAAAAGCAAATAATCAAACAACAAGCCCCTTCCATAAAATTTCCGAAAAAAGTGAATTAAGTCATTGAAAGTGTTTTATTTCAAATTTGAACTGATATTATATTTGAAGCTGATTTTAAAATCGATAAATGCTTTTGGCCCTCAGATTCTAACAGATTTGAGAGCTTTGTTTTCAAAAATATTTTGTTCTATACTTTCTAAATAACTTTATTTAGTTTTTTTTTCTTTGAAAATTATATGTCAGTCATTTACTTAATTTCAAAATTAACTTTTCATAAAAAAGTTAAAGTTTAATTATAAAAAGTATATATCGTTTTTGAAATATGAGTACTTTTTCAAATTTTGATAAAGCTATTTTAAATTGTAAGTAAAATTGTAAGTTCAAAGATTCAAACATATAAGATATCAAAAACTACTTGCTTATAAATCGGCTCGCACGAGTTAGAATTATTAGTCACGTTATACTATATCACTCGATTATTTTATCTTTTATTTTTCAAACGATAAATGTATCAAATTTATCCTATTGGCTTAATTATTTTAAACTAATTTCGATGCATTTAGACATAAAAAATTAAGAAATATAAGTAATCCAAAACAATTCCTAATAATTAAGGTTTGAATTAAGATTGTTTTGAAAGCTAATTAACTAATAACCTTAATGCACCCCATGTTTTAACTTTTTATTGAATTAAAAACTGCTTGAATATTGTATGAATAATCCTAAACAACACTGGGAAACAATTATTTTTCTGTTGTTTGATATTTTTTTAACAATCTTATATACTTTTGCGTCACTGATTTCGTATCTGCAATCCATTTCGCCCACCAAGCTAAAGTTTTCTTAAAGAACATTTTTACTTTATTTTTTGTTGAAATTTAGAAGTTTAAAAACGTTGTATACAACAGGGGATCGCATAAACGTTGCTACATACTCTTACGGATGTTAAGACACATAATCAAAATTAAATTTACATGGAAACTCATTCCATAAATATCCTCGTAAGCAACTAGGAGCGCTTTCCTATTTTGACCAATTCAAAAGTACATGAAGAAACACTTCCTAACAAGGAAGCGCCCTTAGAGACGTATGACGACATTTCCTGGCACTGGTTCATATGCACTTTTAATCCTGATGTTGTGCTCTAACTTCCTAAGAAGTTTGTCGCAACATTTATGAGCCCCCTGTTATGTATTACGTTTTTAAGCTTATGCATTTTGACATTTTTAAAGAACTTTCTTTTAAAAAACATCTATGTCTTTTGGAGAAAAAACAATTTCAGATTTGAAAACTTCAGTCCCAAATTAAGCAAGATCAAGTATCCGTATAAATGCAACAAAAAATTTGTTCCCCAGTGTAATCATAAATAATTAAAGTATTAGTAGTATCAGTACTTACAGTACTAGTAATTAAAGTAGTTTATAGTCATTTCTGTTCTGACTAATGGTGTTTTGGAATAATATTAGCTAATAGTTTTAATGCATCAATAACTGTAACCTTTTATCGAGTTAATAAACGAGCTCAAATCACTTGCTATCGATTATTGAAATATTATACAAATTATCGTAAAAAGTAATATTACTAATTCATTTGTGATTTTGGATTTAGTAAATATTGGTAATTAAACTAACAAATAGCTTTTAAATGTCATACATTTGTAACATATTATCCAGTTAAAAAACTACCTAATACCAATTATGCCCACATTTTTACAAATTATCGTAAAAAGTAATATTACTGAATCATCTGTGATTTTGGATTTAATGAATATTGTCTTGGAATTAAATTAACAAATAGCTTTTAAGTATCATACATTTGTAACATATTATCCTGTTAAAAAACTACCTCATACCAATTACGCCCACATTTTTACAAATTATCGTGAGAATTTATATTACGAATTAATTTGTGATTTTGGATTTAATGAATATTGTTTTGAGATTAAATTAACAAATAGCTTTTAAGTATCATACATTTGTGACATATTATCCAGTTAAAAAACTACCTCATACCAATTATGCCCAAATTTTTAATAATTATCGTAAAAAGTAATATTACTAATTCCTTTGTGATTTTGGATTTAACAAATATTGTTTTGGAATTAAATTAACAAATACCTTTTAAGTATCATGCATTCGTAACATATTATCCAGTTAAAAAACTACCTCATACCAATTATGCCCAAATTTTTTCCCATGAAATTTATTTAACGTTAGAAGTATGGTATTTCTCTGATCCTTTAAAAATACATAAACAAAATAAATAAAAGAGCTTCGGAAAAGTTATTCAACTCTTCGATCTTATAAAGGGAGAAAATGAAGTAGAAAAAAAAAATTATTCGATATTTTCTCTCTCTCTTTATTTGGGAGTTATTCGTTTACAGTTGGCTAAACCTAAAGGTCCTTTATAGCACGTCATAAAACGGAATTAAAGATTTCAGACGCATGCAAAGAAATGAGAAGATTTTTCCGTTTAGATTTTTTTTAGAAATACAATTTCTTATTTCTGCTTTTTTTTTTATTTTATGAAACCGAAAAGTGGTTTGCTTTTTTCCGATAATATACTTTATTATCTGTGCAATATGGGGGAAATTTTTCAACCACGGCAGATGGTTTTATTTGCTTATTTATTTTTATTTTTTACTTTTTTTTAAGACACTAAAAAAGCTCCTTTCATGAAATTGATCCGGTATTTTTGTTGTTTTTCTGCTGGTTTTTTTATTTTTAATAAAAAGCATTTTTTTCATAAATATTTTTTTAATATCAATATGAAAATATTTTTTAATATAAAATTTTATGTTTTTAATTTTAAAATATAAAATATAGTCTAGTTTGAGAAGTGGGCATTGCTAAGAGTATAACATGTAATAAAAGGGTGATTAATTAGGGGATGCAGTGTTCTCCAGGTGAACCGGGTTCGAATCCCAGCAATGGCTGGTCGATTCGAATTCTGCACCCGGCTAGCACCAATCACAGTGTTGACGTAAAATATCCTCAGTGGCAAACGGATCATGGGTTAGAGTCCCCTCTTCCTCAAGTTAACTGTAGGAGGTTTTCGTGGTTTTCCTCTCTATGTAACTCAAATGCGAGTTAGTTCCATCAAAAAGTTTTCCGCGATTTCAAATTTCCCCCAATACTTGATCCAGGAGTTCCCTTGTCTTCTGAATTTAGTTCAAAATTGCAAGGCTATAGAGTTGAACATTTGTAGTCGTAAACCATAAATTCAGTCAGCTGTTAAACAACGGTTTCCAAAATTTCATGTAATATATAATGTATCATGTAATATATAATCATTTCATCATTCTATAAGGAACTGTGAAACTGTTAATGGAGAAAAGCCACAGTTTTGAGAAAAAGAAAAACGTTAGTGCTCCTTTTTTTTTTTTTTTTTTTTTTAAATATATTTTAAAACTTACTCCATAGCTGCATTATCTGGGCTCATAAAGTTGCAAAAACTGATAAACAGATAAACTTAAAATTGCGAAAACTGATAATAAGGCAATGATTTTGATATATTTCATCTAGGTAAAAAAATTTCGCCAAATTGGCAATTTTTAAAGAAATTTAACAACTTTTTGAATATTTTAGTTATTTGTTCGTCCTAAAGCCCAGATAATTCATTACAAGATGGCATATAAAGTTTAAAATTATAGCTTTGCTTCAAGTATACGACACTTAAACTGAGGCGTTTTTTATTCTCTTTGGCGAAAGAGCTTTGAAAAACTATATTAAACACTCATGACATTTACAAAAACAACCATATACGTTATTCTCTAAAATGTATTGTTTAATATAACAGTTAATAGAACAGCCATAAACGAACAAACTTCTTTCAAACGAAATAAAACAGCCGAATCATTTCAATTAATAGTTTCAACTTAATATGATCTATACAATCTTTAATCACCCAGCATTTAAAAATAATCATCTTCTCGAACATAAAAGTGGTTATAAATTATTCTACTCAAAATGAAATAATACAATTTAATGATTCATTGAAAGCAATGAATCTTGAGAAGAGAGCGAGAAAACCCACGAATTCCGCTAAAGATGCTAATGAAATTTCTGATTAATGAAAACTCCTCTTTTCACATTAGACTCCCTCTTAGGTGCTGCAGTTTTAAATGAATTATTTAAATTAGATGTAATATGTAACTCGTCCTGCCGGTGACGTTCTATGCATCCCCTTCGTTTAGGGGATGAACGGGGGTGCGCAAAAAGAATAAAAAAAGGAAAAGCATCACTTGGAAATGGTGCAATTGGCATGGATGACAATTCATAAGAGAGGTGCAAATCCTTCTATGAGTGGGGGTGGTTGAGGGAGGATCATTTTCGTTCCGAAAATTCGAAGGGTGGGGGAGTGCTGAGGGGGTGCGCCAGCTGACGGCTCTATTGCAACGAAATCACCTTCTCAGCCCGCACCGCGTGCACTTGTCATGTGGCCAACGCTGTACCATTGTGTGCACCACCCCTGGGATCATTCGAACAAGATGGCGCTTCGCCTTTATCCCGGGGGTGGAAAAAAATTTTGGCTTTTTTCCTCCCCCTTTTATTTCTTATAAGGGTGTGTGGGGGCAATGTTATTGAAATAGAGAGAGTGACATTATATGCGTGAGTGAGTGTGTGTTTTAAGGCAGACGATTTTTAGAATCCTGTTCCCCCCAACTCTTTTATGATAACGGGGTATTTTTTGAGGTATTACACAAGTAGGTAGATTCTTCAGTTAACACTCCCAAAAGATTGAACATGTTCTTCGGACAGATTTCATACTTTTGAATTAAAATTGAACGTGTCGATATCATTTAATAGAAATATTTGGTAATTAGTTTTTGAAACCCCATTGTAAATCATATTTAAAGCGATTAAATTAAACGTGTATATTTCCTAGTAGTAAGGGAAAAAAACATGCAATTATCTTCCTTTAATACTCCCAAAAGATTGATTTCATATTCGCCTGACAGATTTCATATTTTTGAATTAAAATTGAGCTTGTTGAAATTTAATAGAAATTTTTGGTAATTAGTTTTTGAAACTCCATTTAAATTTTAAAAAGTTTTGTCCATGGTCAATTACAAAATATTCAAAATAAATGAAAAAAATATATATAAAGCATATTTAGAGCGATTAAATTAAGCGTGCTTATTTCCTAGTAAGAAAAAACCATGAAATTATCTTCCTCTAATGCTTCCAAAAGATTAATTTCATATTCGTCTGACAGATTTCCTACTTTAGAATTTAAATTGAACGTGTTCATATTTAATAGAAATGTTTGGTAATTAGTTTTTTAAATTTCCATTTAAATTTTTTAAAAATTTGTCCATGGTCACTTACAAAATATTCAAAATAAATGAAAAAATATAAAGCATATTTAGGGCGATTAAATTAAGCGTGTTTATTTTCTACTAAGAAAAATCATGCAATTATCTTCCTTTAATACTCCCAAAAGATTGATTTTATATTCGCCTGACAGATTTCATACTTTTGAAATAAAATTGAACGTGTTGATATTTAATAGACCTGTTTGATAATTAGTTTTTGAAACTCCATTTAAATTTCAAAAAAATTTTGTCCATGGTCATTTACAAGATATTCAAAATAAATGAAAAAATATATATAAAGCATATTTAGAGCAATTAAACTAAGCGTGTTTATTTCCTAGTAGGAAAAAACCATGCAATTATCTTCCTTTAATACTCCCAAAATATTGATTTCATATTCGCCTGACAGATTTCATACTTTTGAAATAAAAATGAAAGTGTTGATATTTAATAGGAATGTTTGGTAATTAGTTCTTGAAATTCCATTTGAATTTTTAAAAAACTTTGTCCATGGTCATTTACAAAACATTCAAAAGAGATGGAAAAAAATATACATAAATCATATTTAGAGCAATTAAATTAAGCGTGTTTATTTCCCAGTAAAAAGCACCATATAATTATCTCTGTAGAACACTCAACATATGCAGTTTGAATATTAGGAGGAATATACTGGAACTAAGAAGAAAAAAATGAATATTTAAAATTTTTTAAAAATTTTGTAAGTGTATCTAAAAAACCGGTTTAACATTGACAAGTAATCTGGGCAGCTTGAACCATAATACGGAGACACTTTTCTGAAATTTTAGTAAGATAACCTTCAAAAAACTCTCAGAAAAATCAGTCGATTATTGAGCAAGAATATACTTAATAATAACATTTTTGTAGCTGTTTTTACAAATATTATAAGAAACAAATGTTCTTTAAATGATATTATATAGAGTATCTTGAATTTTGAATTTTGAGATTGTTAGGAAATTGTATGCGTTTATATGTATTTCTACGGCATGTTTTCTAAATATTTATATTAGTTTTTATAATAAGTTAAATGTATGCTGAGCATTTATGATTTGTTATCATATTTTTTTCAGTTAAATCTACAAATTTCGCTATATTTTATCATAAATATTCAAGTTTGTATTTTATTATAAAAAAACTTTAGGCTATGTTTATATATTAACTATTATGATATGTTGTCAGAAAAACTACACGCATATTTTCTTTATACAACAAAATATAGTACGATGGTCTTTGGTAAAGTAAAGGTAAAAATAAAAAAGTAAAGGTGAAAATTAAATAGTGAAGAAATATATTCAAAAAAAATGAGTAAATGTGAGAAGAAAAATTCTTTTAAACATAATCCGATAATAAATTCAACAAATACTTTAAAGCTTATCTATGAATTAGTATAAAGTATAATGAAAATATCTGTGTTCATATGAATTTCTATAGTATGTATACCTAAAAATTTATACAAGTTTTTACAAAAATGTATATGTATATTAAGCATTTATGATACGTTATAAAAATGTAGAGTTAAATCTATGAAATTATTTTTTTAATTTTTTATCATGAAAATTCATCTTTATATTTTATCATAAAACTACGTTTATATATAAACTTTTATGATATGTTGCATGAAAATTACATGCATATATCCTTTCTATGTCAAAATATAATAATATAGTTTCTTGCAAGATAAAAGTGAATCTTTGCTAAAAATTTATTAGAAAAAAATGAGTAAATCTGAGGGAAAAAAATTCTTTTTATGCTAAAACTTTTTCAAATTTAATCAGATAATAAATCCAACAAATACTCTAAAGCCCACATTTAATCTTTATCTTTATGTTTTGAAACTCCTAATGAGAAAATATTTTCATAAAAAAAATTGACACATTTCTCGTTGCCTTCTTTCAAATGAGTTTTTTCATGCCTGTACTGTCTTTGCAAAAGACAGGTAATTCACTTGTAATATACAGGTGTTACTTAAATGGTGACATGTTGTAAGTTGAAACGTTTCATATCTTATGCTTTTATGTACTTTTTTCAACTCTGCAAAAATTAATTAACCCCAGGACAGTTTTTTTTTCTTTGTTCCTTTTTTTTCCCGGCTTAGTTATCCCCAGAGAAGAGAAAATCTGATAAAATATTTTTAGAAGCTTTTTTTGTCTTTCAGAAAATAAATTATTATTTGAGAATTTTCTAGTAAAAATTAAAAACAAGGTTGGAAAAGGTAAATTTTTTTTAAAAATTTATGTTTTAATTCTGTTTTGAATTAATTTGTTAATTAATAAAAAGTATTTATATTTATGGTTCAGCTTATTTACGTATGTTACTATTTTGTTTTATATTTTGATATTTCAACCTGCATATAAAAATTATCTTTTAAAAAAATACTTTTGCTACAGTCGCATTAGAATAAATATTTCAATTCACTTACAATTATTTATGAAATGCACTAATCAGTTTATGACTTACTTAGGATTTAAGTTGTTTATATAGATAAATAAATAAATATATTTATATATAAATAAATATATTTATCTATATATAAATAAATATATTTATCTATATATAAATAAATATATCCTCTCTATAAAATATAGAGAGAGGATATCGAAAGTTATAAAAGTAAAATGAACTTATTTAATAAAATTCGTTGAGGTTCCTCAGTTCTGCGAAATCATTTTGCCTCAATAGCTAAAATTTGAGCCACATTTGAATGGAAAATTCAAACATTTTAATTTTTGGAAAAGAGCTGAGGTCTTGCTTCTTCCCCTCATAACAAACTTGTTCCTTTTTTTTCTTACGTTAGAACAACAGTGTTGTTGCTTCCCCCCACAAAAAAAAAAAAAAAAAAAAAAAAAAAAANAAAAAAAAAAAAAAAAAAAAAAAAAAAAAAAAAAAAAAAAAACTTGCTTTGCTCTAGACTCCTTCAACAGTCTTGTTACTTTTTAACACAAAAATCTCACTTTGTTTCATATTACTTCAACAGTTTTGTTGCCTATCACAAAACAGACAAAAAGTACTGCAAATTTTAGTGCCAAAGCGTCAATGAATTAAAACTGAATTTATTTGGCAAGTATGCGACAAATATGAAGTTATACAGCTTTAAATTTTATAAGTGACACACGAAAAATCCCTTTTTTTTTTATCAAATTGGTTAATTTTCCTTTGTTGCAATTTTCCATTTACAATTAAGGCAATAGGACTATAACCCATATAAAATTATTTTGCTTTAAATTCAATATCCTGCTTTCACGGGGAAAAAAAACCAATTGAGATTTACAAAAACCATGACCGCTATTCAGTATTCGATTGAGGCTTTACCCTCTTTTTTTCCCTTCAAAAAAAGCAAAAGATTTTGAGAAAAGAATGTTAAGAATTGACAGATTTCGATATTTCAGCGTAACATATGCATGAATATATTCGCAACGCAACACATACATACATTTATATATATGAGCAAAGCCCTATTTCTCCTAGTACACAACTTAAAAAAAATCCATAACCAAAAAATAACTTTAAAAAAGAGTGGTAGATATCAGGTGATGCCAAAAACTTCCTCATACATGCAAAACCAGTAGAGCTTTTGCATTAACGGCCCTTTACTTGGTGGCCCCTTCCCCTTATTCCCCTTTCAATCTACGGATGCGACTGAATATCGTGAATAGCAATGACGTCACAGCTGTATCCAATGGGAAGTGGCGCTTGTCATACGAATTGCTACGTCTCATTGATTCGCGCATGCGCTATGCAAAGAAATGAGGTGTCTGTCTTTTCTTATAACCCTCATTCAAATATGAAACTAAAGAACATATTTGAGTTTTAAAAACTATTGGTTGTAAATGATAGATACTTTCTTAAAATGGTTTCTTTATAAGAGATAATTTCGAATCATAACGCAACTGAACACCGTTTAACTCATGTAATGACATTCTTCCTGATTGATAATATTATATCAAGTTTTAAAAATAAAAGATTGAAATTTTTAGAACCATTTTTCGATGATAGATAGTTTTCCTGAATCACAAGTGAACTGTTCACGAATCCCAACGTGATTTAATAACATTTTTCTTGGTCAAAATAGTTGCATTAAATTTTTATGTACGGACATATTTTTAAAATTTTAGTTTTTAAAATTGCAGGTCATAAATGATAAATATTTCCTCCAAATCTCGATCCTGTTGTACACAATTCCTAATGTCAAACTCGTGTAACAATATTACTTCATTTTGGTAATATGTAGTAATAATAAAGTTTGCATAAAAGCACTTTTGTTAAAAAAAAAAAAAAAACATCTAAAGAGGAGTTGATTATATGCTACAAATGTGGCATTTTGTGTATAGAAGATATATAGTAGGAAAGTTTATTTTTTTAAACTGTAAAGAAAAACTATTTTCTAAAATCTATATGAGTATAAAATTGGGAAAAATATGAAAAAAAGTGCTATAATCTAATTGTGAACGAAACCCTAAAACAAATATATAATGTTCCTGTTCATTTTAACCTTAATATCATACATACTCATGAATTGTAACAGATGCTAGAAAACACCACAAAAAGTGATTTATAATGAAAGTTAATTTACAGTTTTACAGTTTTTTACAGTTAATTTACAGTTACTAATTTTATTTAATTTTATAACCGGCGTTGAAGAGCGAACCAACTCTGAGTTTACGACTGTCAGTATTCAACTCCGTAGCCCTGTAATTTTGAACCCAACCCAGAAGACAAGGGTAATCCTGGATCAAACAATGAGAGAAATTGGTCTTCGTGGAAGACTTTTCAATGGAACTAACTCACGTATGCTTTACTCGTGAGAGGGAAATCACAAAAACCTCCCATGACTAGCCCGATGGCAAGGGAATTCTAACCCATGATCCATCTATCACTGAGGATATTTTACGTATGCACTGTGGTCGATGTGATTCTGGAGCAGAATTCGTGTCCACTAGGGTTCAAACTGCTGGGGTTTGAATCTGGCTCACCTAATTGAATTATGAACGCTCTGTCCCTTGAGCCACTGCGGCTCAACACTTAATAATTTTATTTTGCATTTTAAGAGCCTACCCAACATTTACTAATTGGTGATGAGCTTCAAGTTAATTCAACTCTTTTTTTTAAAATCAGGGACGTGGAATTTTATGCCTCAATTTAGCATATAAAGTAAAATACGGGATAACTACGAAAATTATTTCGATCAATAAACTTCTTATACATTTATATATTATTATTTTCTTATACTTCTTATTACATTTATTCTTCGTATTATTTAAAGCATTTTAGCTATTTAAAGCAAGTTCATGCTACGGTAGAGCCGTAAAATGATCTTAGAACCGTAAAATTACCCGATGTTATGTTTTAATGCTATCCAACATTTCTAACACTAAGCAGTTAGGACAAAGATATTCTTCTTAACTTGCACATTTTTTTTAACTTTTAATAAAAGTTTTATAATTTATTATCAATTAATAGCTATTTTTTTTCTTCTTTTCCAGGTAAAAATTTGGTTTCAAAATAGAAGGATGAAGTGGAGGAACTCCAAAGAACGCGAGTTGCTATCCAGTGGTGGATCAAGAGAACAGACTCTCCCCACCAAACACAATCCAAACCCTGACCTTAGTGACGTCGGTTCTTACGTATCCAAAAGTTCGGACTGCATGCGAGACGAAGATGCTTTTAAAGACTTAAAGGTCACCCCATGCCATACACCGGACAGTCCTGGAGACGATGATAGTGGACATCCTCATATTTCCCACTGCGTTGACCGCAGTTCTGATGAAATGGACATTAAAGTGTTGTAAATAAGTACCGAGTTTGCGGGCCAACTTGTAAGAATGTACCTGATCATTGTACGAGTGTACCTGATCCGGTTGTAATTATAGAGGAAAGACTTAAGAGTCTGCAGTCAACTTCACCTGTGAAAAATATTCGAAAAGCCAATGAAAAGCAAAAAGCATTTTTACCATGAAAAAAAATTTTCATTTAAAATTCATATCATATCAATGATGTCATCAAGATATTAGCACAATTGGAGATCAAGGGGAAAGAATGGCTTGTGTCTATGAAAGCTGATTCTGAGAAGAAACAAACACAAGCTCGCTGACAGAACATCCATAGAACGGTCCATCTTCACTGTGTGATCTTGCTCATTTTTCACGTTATTTATTTGTCAAAACTTATTAAACCTCAAAATGCAACAAATGATGAACCGATCACCATTTTTGTGTAAAATTGACATGAACAGTTCTTCCTCCTTGGTCCTCAACTTTTATCTCAAAATCTCTCAACGTACGGTACAAATTTCAATCCTATTCAATTTATTTGCTGGAGTCTAGTCGAAAAACTATAATGTTCACAAAAAAAAAACAGTTTTTTAAGAAATCAAGTTACTGCATACAAGATTTGTGAATAACATTCCTGAAGAGCGCTTTGTGAATTAAATTTTTGCATAGATGTGTATATCTTGTACGAACTCTGAAAAATTATTGGAGACCTAAAGAACTGTATTGAGCAATCGGGCTGTGATTGCTATTTTTAAAAATAATCCAAACTGATTTCAGTAGCGTATTCAGAAAAAGGAACAGGTGATTTACCTACAGCCATACCCTCCATTATTTTGGATTTTTTCGAATGAACTATTCCAGTGGTAGCAAACTAAATTAGCAAAAAATATCTATATAATTGTTTTACATTTTTACTGCAACTTATGACATGATCTTTTGTCTATTTGACCTTGCTTATATTTGTTTAAATTATTTGTATGTAGTGTTAGACAAAATTCATTTAAATCAAAAAATATTAATGCATTATATTTGCTAAAACTAGGAAAAATATTTTTTGAAACTACGGGAATTCCGTAAAATCTAGAAGGCTACCCGAAATTGAAATAATTAAAAATATTTATTGCTTTCTTACTTTCTTGTTGTAAAATATATAAAAAACATGCAATGTAATTTTGAATTTGTTTGGGTATGAACTGCAGCTCAACCACCTGGTCCATTTACTGAAAACACTCCTGGATGATTTTGTACAATTTAAACATGATCAAAGATGAACTATAGTAAATCTTTGCGACGTGATATTATTCTCGGTGTTTATCATTGTTATTATTTATTTATTTAGTGCTTTTAGAAACTCAAACACTTTTTAACTTTTTAAATGAAAAGAAATTCTGTATGGTACAATTCTGTATGGTATAATATACCGTATGGCATAATTATAGCATTTCTGATTAAAAAAAATTTAAAAAACAATTATAATTCTGGTTAATAAAATGGTAACCAAAATACATTGTATTTAAACCCTTCATTTGATAGTTTTTCCATTTATATGGTAACTGTTTCCTCGAAATCCCGGTGTTCAAACTTTTAGTTCTTATTACCACGGTTAGTAAAAGATCCAAAATTGAGAAGTAAATTTAAACGAATAAATGGTTTTAAGTCAATCTCTATGGTAAATTGATTGAAAAAATTACTGACTTCTACCCTCTTTGCCAAATTTTACGTCTATTGTAAAGCCATATTTTATTGTTTATTTTACCAAAATCATTATCAAAGCGCTTCAGTAAAATTTGCAGAGCTTTTTGCTGCTCTCATAGAGCCAGAAACACGGCAAATTCCGACTATATTCTGGCAATTTTAACCATACTTTTTTCTCTGTGTACTCTTATCAAATAAGTTAAAAGTTCGAAATAAGCATGATGGTGGCTCAAGTCAATTTTATATTATGCACTAAAACAGTTTCATTGTGTCATTTCGTTTAAAATAATTTTTAACTTAAACATTCAATTAAATTTTCTGTTAGCATTTTATTACTTTAAATAAGACAAATTGAAATAAGGTAAAATAAAGATACTTGAATTCTTTTGTGCAATTATATAAGCACAAAATATTTTTCCTCATTCCCATGCAAACTCAGTAGCTCATTTAATTTGAATAGAGAACCAAATTAATGTAAACTACTAAGTAATATGATGTTTCCTTTAGATTTGAGATTTTGTATTTCGAATAACTAGTAAAAATACTTGTGATTAAGTATAAAAAACAGATATAAAAATTTCTGTTTCAAAGACGAAATGGGTGGAAGCTATAATTAATAAATCGATAAAAGTAAAGCAAATAATAAGTAAACTGACAATGATTTAGCAAATGTTAGTACAAAAATTATAGCGCAACATCGAATAAATCAAGAGTGATAGAAAACATCATTGCTTTAAATATTGAACTTATATGCAATTTCTAACTTAAACATTCAATGCCGTTAATATCGTCATCGCAAATTTGCAGTTGACGTTATTCTATATTGCTTAATTAACAACTTTCTCATTTATACTTATTAAAGGAAGGTTATAAATTAACACCGGTGAAACTTTGCTATTAGATAATAATAGAATGAGTAAACAATAAAAATTTTGTGTCTGTGCTTATGTTACATATTTGAAAAAACGTATTTTTTTTTTTAAATTGCAAGTAATTTCCTCTTTACAGGCTGATTCCTCATAAAAATAATAATTCAATAATTCATAAATGTTCGAATTTATAAAAGTAATTAAAATTTAAGTATGAGCTTTTCTTTGCATTTCTATAGATACAATTTAAAATTAATTTTAAAATTCTGCACAACTTAAAAATCACTCAAGTGTGCTTCGAGATGTCTATATTAAAAATTATAAAATATTAAAAATTATAATTTAAAGTTAAAAAATGGCAACACATGTTAGAGAAAACGATTCATTTAAATATAAATGTTTAGAATCTTTTCTTAACTTTAAATATACGTCATTTACTTTTGCATAACGAATAGACAAAATTTACAGTTATAGCATCTAAAGCAATGGCTGAATTGTGTTAAATATGAAATCTGATTTCACCATATATTTTACGTGAAATACAAATATAGCATTTATAGCATACACTTTGGAAGTTTCTTTGCAATCGCTAGCTCTAAACATAAGTTAATTTTTACAAACGATAATTGTTTTTCTAAATGTAATCGTTATTTATGGGATAAATCAAATTAATTTAAATTTTTAGTTTAAAATGTTGAGTTTCTAAATGTAGCTAAATTGCACGCAGATAAAATGTAGCTGAAATTGTATCTTCAACTATATAAATTTGAAAACAAACTTAAATATTTTTTTGTGATAGCCACAAAAATCAATTTTTAACAATTTGTAGTTTTGATATCAACAATACAAAATGCTATTAGTGACTTGTGAGCATTATTATTTTTATTAATTATATATAGCATTGAGAAATAAAGATGCTTAAAATTTTTAATAATTACATTGCTGAATTCATAAGGAAAATAATATTTCTTTTGTGCTGAAATAATAATTTACGGTTCATAATGATTTATCTGCGTGTAATTACTAATGTTTACGTATAAAATATGTAAATAATGTATACACTAACGTTCCTATGCTAAGCATTTATGCTTGGGCCAAATCGGCACAATTAACGTGCCAAAAGAAAACAGATTGTAATGAATTATTTATTCCATTGTGTTTATAAATGTCTAATAAACACATTCAATAAAACAAAGTTTAATAAATAATGTTTTATTCGAAATGGACTTTCTATATCTTTGTCTGAATCCCTCTAGTTATTTATTTTTTTATTTTTTTATTATTATCGCTTTTATTTATTATTATTGTTTTTATTTTTTATTTATTTATTTTATTATTATTACTTTTATTTTTTATTTATTTTTTTATTATTATTGCTTTTATTTATTATTATTGTTTTTATTTTTTATTTATTTTTTTTCTTTCACAAAACTTCCAATGCAAAATATCACGAAACACAAATCCAGAAACATAAAAATACTTATTCTTTACACTTAAACTGAAAAGCAACTAAAAATATTTTTTAGCTTAAAATATCAAAATGATTTTTCAATGAAAATTTAAAGTTGTTAACTGTAAAAGCATTCCTGGATTTTTTTAAAGTATCAAAAAATATTAACGTATGCATATATTTTCTTGTTAGATAGAAAGTAATTGAAGTTTTAAAAAAATCTTCAATAATATTATTAAGGAAATCATAAATATTCAACAAATTTCATATATATTTCCGTCTTTGAAAATGTAAAAATATTCAATATTTAATAGATTAACGCAATGGAGAAGTAAGGATATTTTGTAATTTAAAAATATTTTATAGTTATTCAAAATTATACTTAAATAACAATATTTAATATAACAATACAATTATGCGTTAATAACAATTTTATTACCGATTGCATAAAGAAATTTGTATTTTCATAAGTAATACCTTTACTGTTGTAAGTGATTACTTTACTTAAAGAAGAAAGTTGCGGCGATAGGAGATATTACCAAAAAATAAGTCATAAGAAATAAAAAACCAAAAAGATTATCATAAGTGATAAAAACCAGAAAAAATGTGGAGTAAAAACCAAAAATATGTCATAAGAGAAAAAAAAACCAAAAAATTCTCATAAACAAAGACCAAAAAATTTGCCATAGGAGATAAAGACAAAAAATTATGCTTAAGAGATAAAATTCAAAAAAAGTAACTGTCATAAAAGATGAAAACCCGAAAAAATGTCATATGAGATAAAAGTTCTAAAGGTATATCATAATTCATAAAAGATAAAAACCAATAGGATTGTCATAGGAGATAAAACCAAAAATATGTCATACAAGATAAAACCGAAAAAATTGTCATAAGAGATAAAAACCAAAAAAAACTATTATAGGACATCTGACCCAAACTGCAAAAATAGATTTAACTCTGTCCACAGAATGAAGTATTGTTCTCTCTAACAATTAATTGCAGGAAATCTGAAGATTAGTGGACAATTAAAGTGTTCCTGTCCTGCAATTTCGTCTTCATATCCAGTTCTGCTGCAGATGTGTTATAGCTCTTGAGGATTAAAAAAATTATTTAAAAAAAATAACAGAATTTACTCGTTTTGAATTGATTTTTAGCAGGAGCCAAATTATTATTGCTGCTTAAATCCAAAAATTAGGCTCAAAGAGCAATGCCCTAAACACACGAAATTAGAAGACCGAATTAAAAACGGAAGCAAAAAGAAAACGAAAGTAAGCTAATAGTGTATATATATATATATATATATNATATATATATATATTACTTTAATCAATTTTGTACAGCTTTATTAACACAGGTTTTAGTTCTTTACCTTAGAGCAATTATAATACACTGATATTCATGATAACCAAACAATTAGAAATCCTATATTTTATTTGCTTTTTCTTAGAAGAGAAATTCGCCATCATTTTGAAATTTAATAATTAAAAATCGATGCAATTAATAGCTAAGCAATTATTCATAGGTAAAAGTTTCTGCTCCGAAAATTTTATTTGTTATCTGTATTTGAGATTTTCTTTTTTTGAATTATCGTTAGCATACAGATATTCAAAAAAAGTAATTAATTGGAAGATACTTTATTTAAAAAGGAGTACCTGCTTTTTCTTAGGAAATTAAACGAAATTTTACAACATTTTGAGAAACAATGCAAATTAAATATGAAAAACATGAAAAAAATGAAATATTTTAGGTTAGATTAAGTAACTGTAAGATAGATTAAATATTCAAGGAATATAAGATTTTTCTCTTTATGCTTGAAACAAATATTTCGGAGGGAAAATGTTAAAACAAAGATTAACAAAAGATTAATTATCCATTAAATACACTTTTTTTCAAAGTACTATTACAAAAAATATTATAAACTGTTCTACTTTCAAAAGACTTGTTTTAAATAAATACAGTATGATTTATACTAAAATTTACAGTATGATTTATATTAAAGTTATACAGTATGATTTATATTAAAGTTATCTTAACTTTTAACATTTTTATCCCTTATTTTGAATTGTGAAGACTTTGTTTTGAATAAACTAGAAACTTGACTACTTTGAAACTGGATTTTTTTAATAAATTTAAAATAAGCATTGACAGAAAAAACAGTAAGAATTAAAATTAATGCATTTATTTTGGTTTTAAAATAATTTTCAACGAAAATAAGTTATATTTATTCCAAGTATATTTGTAAAAATATTTCTACAAAACTATCGAGGCCAAGAAAACAAAGAGCTTGTTATATAATTGTATAAATTTATTTCATTTAGATGCCTATTTTCACTGAATAGCGACTTACATTTTGAATACCTTACATAACTATCAAACATAAAAAACAACTTTTTAAGGTAGGTAGAAATATTCAAAGAAAATTACATATTTATCTTTATATTTTTTAAACAATAATAGAAGAAAAAAAAATCTTACATTAGAGATTAGCTATATACTTACTCTGTTTAAGCTTATTCAGCTAGATTTTTCAGCTTTATAAGCTTATCCTTTTAAATGCTTAAAAAAAAATTTTTTTTTGAAAAATGGAACAGAAAAGTACTATTTTAAAAGCTTTTTAAATTAATATCATCAATTTTAATCTGTTATCAAAGTTTTATTAATTAGTAATCAGATAATCTCAGAATAAAATGTAAAGAAATATTTTTAGTAGTTTTTAAATTATTTTCATCACTGATTGAAACTTTTATATTTTTCATTATTGAAGATCTTGCACCAGCGTTGAAGGCTATATTAGTCTATCACCTGCTGGCGTGAAATTGGCCTTTTAGGTTAAATGTTTAAAAATATTACAAGTTTCTCTTTATAGTCGAACACAATACTCGGGTATAAGAAGTCTCGCGAGCCTTGAAGACGTTCCCATTTTCAAGACGTGAATGAAAAGAAATGAGAGTGTTTTGAAATATAATACGTAAAGATGGAAATGAAAAAAAAAAGTTGAGAAACAAAACTAGTAAAACCACAGTAGCTGAGAGAGAAAAAGAAAGAAAAACAGACCAGGAATAACCGCAGTTGCCGAGAAGGGCAAATCAGGTTGTTGTTGTTGTTGTTAATTTACGTCGCACTTGAGCTGCACATTGGGCTATTGGCGACGGTCTGGGAAACATCCCGGAGGATGATCCGAAGACATGCCATCACAATTTTGATCCTCTGCGGAGGGGATGGCACCCCCGCTTCGGTAGCCCGACGACCTGCGCGCAAAGTCGAGCACTTTACGGTAGCACAGTTTAACGAGGACCAATACCGCACACCCTCGGTCCCTACGCAGACTGATCTCAAATCAGGTTAAGATGAAATTTCTCGTGCTATGGAGAGATAGTGAGGAATGAATATTGTTAACAAGGGAATCAGAATTCATATTAATAAAACAGGATTCTAGGGCATCAAGATGAGCTGATGTTGCTGGAGTGGAATTAATTTTTGCTTTGTCGAAATTGAGGTTCCAACAATTTACAACTTTACCACTTGAAACGTGTTCTAGTGTTAAATCTTAAGAATTTAAATCAACAATTAAAATCTTCTAAACTGATTGCTCTTTAAAAAATTAAAGTTTTTGCTAAATAATAAATTATGGAAATAATTTTTATTTTTATTTTAATTAAATGGCATGCAATAGAGAAACTTACAGAAAACAAATTCGTAAACGAGCACGTTTACACTTTCAGCTCACAAGCTTGATTTTTCAATTATTTGTTGCCAACGTCAAAAAGAAATGAGGTCTTTCTTTGTCGCCTTGTAAGAGAAATATACAGAAATAATTTGACAACTTGAAAATTACAGTGGTAAATGTCATTCGTAAAATTTTAAAAAATATTCAAAATGGCACTTTTTAAATTTCAAAAGCGTACAGAACATGGTGCTTACGATAAAGAGTCAAGCTAATTTTCAATTTCAAGAATCTAAAACCGTTTTTTAATAGTGTGAAACTTGCAATTTTAAATTATACTTCATTTTATAGCATTCTTTCAATAATTAGTGTCCTTATTATTAGTGTATAAAACTGAAATTTTTTTTAATTTTTTCTGAAATTGTTTCGAAGTTTTTTCATTCGAAGTTTTTTCAAGGCGTCAAATTATTTCTTGTTATATATATTTTCTGTAAATAACAATTTAAAATTTTGTTTTATTGTAATTAGTAGTAGCAGTTGGAAATGTCGCATGTTTACGGGTGTCTTTTGTCAACTTTAAGGATTGTTAAACCGTCAAATAAATATTTTGAATTTTTTGTTATGCAAATAAAAAGACAGAGGGATGATAAATTAATGCGCAGCTGATGTTGCTGGCATAAAAAAATATACACAAATGTATGCTGCATACACTGTAAAGAAATATTCAAATTATTGTAAAATTACTAGAACCCTGAATTGCCATTACTTTTTGCTGCAAAATCCATTTTCACAGTAAAATTTTACTGAAAAAATATTTGATGTTGAAAAAATATTGATTTGTTCCCCAATTTTTACAGTAATAGTTACTATAAAACTACAGTAGCATTAATAGTTACTGTTCTTTTATGAATGCTGTACCTAGAGTGTCCGTTCTTTTTACCGTAAATTGTTCCTAAGATTTTTACAGTGTAATATTGACTTCGAAAAAAATGAATAAGTCTTTACATTTTATTTTGTTTTACGGGTAGTGCTGAAGGAGGAAAAAAAATAATAAATGAAAAAATGTAATTGTAGCCAATTTTTTTAATAAAATTCATAATATTCTCTTTTTATACTTTTCGTCACTTAAACTGAGCATTTTTTTAAAATTAGAGTCAAATCAATATTAAAAGAAAATATTGATTGTTCTTATATTTCGTTTTCTTAGCATTTAAATATTTTTCGTCACTTAAACTGATAGAATTCATTAAAATTAGTTTCAAATCGACATTATCTGAAACTATAAAAAAATATTACAATATATCTTCACATAAAAAATAAAAATAAAAACATCATTGAGTTCATGTTGATTATTTTTTTAATAAAACTCTTTTCAAAATTTAGCTTACTTAAATTATAAAACTCGGTGTTAATTTCTTTCATTTCTATGCATATTTCTAGCAAATTACAATGCGTATTTTGAATACCATTCCAAAAATATAAAAATAAAAAGGCAACTCTTTTAGGTTGGCTATTCAAAGAATAATATGCATTTCTCTTTATAATGTCTCCCGGAATACTCTGTCTTAAATAAATATTCCGAGTTTTCTGTAGCGAAAACGAAATGAGAGGGGGGTAGTGGAATGAATGTGCAACTCATGTTCGCAAATATAAACAAATTTCTTCCCAAATGCATATTACATAATGTTGACTTCGAAGAAGAAGGGGGATAGGTGAGGGGATAGGTTGTAGTTTTAATATGTTTCTAGGGTAGAGCTGCATAGAGAAGAAAAAACATAATAATAAATGAACAATTTAATTTAATACATGTCACCGTGTATGTTAAGTTGGTAAGAGAGAAAAATTTTCAACGCCCGAGTGCGGACCTCATTTTAAAACAGGCGCCCTTGCCCGGGCAAACCCCGCATGGCAAAACCTTTATTGCTTCTTCTCGTTTTCTATATTGTAAAGAAAATGGTGAGATGTAATTTTCACACCCCCAGCACCACCCCCTGAAAGAGGAATACAGCCAAACGACTTTTCTAACAGGTGCGCTTGGCTCTTACTTTCCTTTTCTAGCTTTCGTTCCTAACTCCGCCTGCGTTCAGTGCGGCCGCAAAATTATTTCAACAAATTATCAACTCCGTGAGGCGTGCGTGCGCGCCGCCCCTGCACGGGGGTGGAGTAGGAAAACTCTCCATTTTGCAGCTTTTAAGGGAAAAATTTTAATAATTTTTCGGGAAAAGATGTGAGGGAGTATGGGGGAGGGGAGGGAAAAACGAAAGAAAAATTTTCCCCGTGTAAAGGAAAGTAAAATAAACGAATAAAAAACTCCGTTTTGAATGGTATATGTCAGCATTTAAATAACCTTCAAAAAACGGTTAAAAAGAAACTGGTAACTCAGTGCACAAATTTTAACGCTCCGAAAAATCAGGGGAGAAAAAGTGCAAAATGGATTTGAGCTTTTAGACATTTCAGTAGCCTATATATCTATACCCCCCATATATAGATATGGTGGTGACACTGTTATTAAGATCTGAAAACTCATTTGACAGCCCAGGAGCTTTGGATATGTATAATTCTCTTTTTCTTAATGTTATTTATTTATTTCTTTTTCTTTTCGATCATTTTCTTCTTTCCACACCTATCAATGAGCAGGGAGAAAAATCTCCCTTTTTTTATGGTAATCTCCCTCTTTAAAACGAAAGACACTGCGATTGGTTCAGGAAGGCATGAGGAAGAAAAAAAACTGGCAAATGGTAAGAACTTAATATTGTTACATGTGCGGGAAGATATTTTTTTTATTTCCAAAAAATAAATTTATTATTGCATTTTTTTTCCTTCTTATATATTTGCAGTTTTTCTCCTTGATTTTATTTTCATGTTCATTTTTCTTTTCTTCTCTTTTCAGTATCGTTTCTATAAATGCAAAGAGGGGAGAGAAAAACCCGGGAGTGACTAGGGGGAGGGAAAAAGCAATTTATTTAATAATTTGGCGAAAAACAGTTCCACCCGCTGCTAAGAAAATGACAGCTAATAGCATGTTACCAAAATGTTATTCTTTTTATTATTTTTCTTTTTTTTTTTTAATTTAATAAGCAAATTGCGTTCATGCTTTACAAGTCATTACAATCAAGATATTTCTTTCAAAGACAGATGAAAAAAACTGGAGGGTAAAGAAAATAAAAAAAATATATATTTATTTAAGCAATAAAAAGCTACGTTTTTTAGATTTTCGTCTCTCTCATTTAATATCTTTAAACGTTTCTCAAGCATAACTTTTCACGTATTTCTATTTCTATATATTACATTTTAAAAAAAAAGCGGAAGTGTAGATTTTTTACGTCATCATTTTAGTTTTTTTTTCTTTCTTAAAATTAGATATATTTATATAAAGTCGCGATATATATATGCTCTTGAAAAATAGCTCACTTTAAATGAAATATTCAAACTTGACAGGTATATTACAAAAATTTGTGAACTATGCTAAGATTTCGAGTTTTTGAAGTAACTGAAAAACATATTCGCGAACTCATCTGTAATATGCAAATGCAATAGAACTTAAATCATGGCGAAAAAGTTGCGAAAACACTCTTTTTTAATAATTTTATGTTTTTCTGAATGTAAAAAAGAAAACCAAATAACTGTCCTGTATTGGAGAAAAACTACTTTATTTTTGACTTTATTCGAGAGAAAATTTATAATTTAATCTAAATATTTGAGCTTATTAAATTTTCGAGAGTATTACTCACTGGAATGTCTAAAAAAGTCATGGAAATATGGCAACAAGCAGCAAATCTTGAAATTGATTTAGCATGGAAATTTCTTAAGATGAAAACTTTGCAGCAAAATTGAAATACTTTTGTATCCAAATTATTTTTCATTTGATATATTACATTCAGAATCATGGTTATAGAAAAAAAATCATTTTAAATGTTTATCGAATTTTATTTTATTTTCCCTTTTTTAATTCTGGATCAAAGATAAGCATATTTTTATCAACCATTACAAAATTAGGGATAAAGGGATTTAGTACTTACACACTGTAAAAAATGGATACTCAAATTTCATGAAACATATACGTTTTTCCGAAATTGTTTCCTTGTACATGGTCAAAGCGAACATTCAGCCAAAATGTTAAATAACTATTGTCCCTTTTTTGAGGAAACAAATTTCGTCATTGTATTTTTTTCCCAGGGAAAATATCTTGTAGTGTTTAAGATAACTTACTTTTCTAATAATCACTTTATCGTGAGAACCGTATAGCTGGGTCAATGTCACCTTAATACAAGAAAAACAAATGAAACAGAGCGATAAATTACATCCATGCCCGTAGCAAGATTCGAACCAGGGATCTTTCTGGAACGGTCCAGGCAGGTCGGGTTTTTTTCAGCACGTTGTTTTCGATCGTCTAGTCTTCTTCCTAGTTTCGTTATTCTAATAAACAATTTCCCACAATGCACTGCACTAAGGTTTCGAGTTGAGGAAACATTTCCATCATAGATCTGAGAGTTTCCGTTTCGTCCTCGAATCACGTGATTTTGATACGAAATAGTTCTCAGAATTAACAAAATATAGCTCAAAAATCGATAAATCATCAAAAGTGAGAATTTTATATCTGAGAGTGCAAGGGGATCGGAAAGTGATGTTACTTTTTAACAATAGATTCTAAAGGGGCCGGAATAGCCTGGTTGGAAGGGCGCTGGACTCATGTTCATGAGAATGGGGGTTCGAATCCAACTGACTGAAGACTCCCCGTGCAGTAAATGGTGACCGGTTCACGTTAAATCTGTTGAGTCACAAAGTCCTCAATCATCCCATAACAAATTATACCTCAAGAGTACTGAATTGGAGATTGATCGTTCTCTGGTTGAAGACAAAATTATGATCTATGGATGAATGAATGGACGTATGAATGGATTCTCTCTATAAAAGGGTGTGACGTACGGGTGTGGCAGAAGTCAAACTCTTGTCCAGAGATGGCGCCACTGGAAAACAAAAGCAATAGCACTCTTAAAGCCTTTAATGTCCTGCGACAACAACAGTGGATTCTAATAGATAAATGTTTAACAAATATTTATTTTTAATCAATGTTGTAATCACTCACAATATCAGCAGCCTTTTACCCTCTTATGCAAGTTTTCAATGTCGAGTTAATAAAAACCGATTGGTTTTTGAGCAAAATATATGAAAATTGCATATATGAAATGGTTTAATACAGGCAAAATATTGTAGTTATTGTAGTAGATTAAAATCCGATGGCGCATTGTTGAATGAGAAGAGTAATTTGTATAATATTCACTCGACTTCAAAGAAGAAATAAAAGAGGAGCAATTTTTTTCTTAACTGAGATTTATATATTATAACAATTCAATTGGAAAACTGTTTTCTTTTTCTTTATTGAATTACATATTTAGTATTTTTATAAAGTTCATTATAAATGTTAACATCTATACAAAGCAACATTTCACCCCCTCTCTCTTGTTATTTTCGACATCAGCATAAACTTATAAAATAAAGATACCGAGAGCGATAAATAAATATTTTCACAACAATGTATTAATAGTCTTTATCATGGCATACTACTGTTTATAGTACACCATGGTCATTATTTAAAGCAAACTAATTGTTAAAATAAAGTCGTCATAAAGTTGTTAAAGTAAAAACGTCTTTATCTACTTGAATTTTTAGTGGCTTTTTCTTAGACTTGAATTTTTTCTTGAATTTTTAGTCTTTCTTTTTTTCATTAGAAAATGCATACGATTAACTTTTCAAAAGTAACATTTGCAAAAGTAATAAAAAAATAGAAATAAAAGAGAAAAAATGTTTTTATATTTGCAAATTAAACATGCTCGAAAGTAATTTAAAAAAAAAAAACCTATAATGGGCATCTATGAACCTTTAAACATGATATGCTAGCAGGTATAGCAGTTCTGGAAAAACACTCAATTAAAACTGAGTTTCTATTCTTTATTATAATAACAAAATTGAGTTTCTATTTTTTATTATAATGTCTTATGCCACCTATAAAAACCAACCCAAACGAATACTCAAACTATGATGTTGAATACTAAGCAAGAAATAAATTCTTATTTTGATCCGACAGTTTTCTTTAAAAGAATATTCCCTAGCAATATTCAAAATCCCTAAAAAAGAGGAAAAATTGTGCCGAAGAAGGGAAAAGCAGTAAGCAATTTAAAATTAAAGGATGGTGTGGTGAAGGGGCGGGGGGAGATGGGAGAACAAGGAGAAAAAAATAAACGCTCAAACAACTCCAGCCGTCTTATTAAAAGTCGCCAAAGAATTAACATGGCGTAAAGTTCGTAATTAGCGTTAATGAGAATGTAAACCTAGCAGCATAAAGACGTTTTCTGTCCCCTTTTTTTTCTACATACATCCCCACACCTTTACACCACCGTCCTGTCTTGACTTCATTTATTTTAATAATAATAATAATAATTGTAATCTCAGCAAAGCATAAGCAAGCCTGAAGGAGTTTTATTAATATCGTGTACCTAGTTAAGTTGATGGCTTATTAATTGCTCTTTAAAGGTATTAGCTGTTTTTGTCTCGCGCAGTATTGTGTACTGGTGTAGAGGGGGAGGGGGAGGGTGTTACCTTCTCAAAGGGAAGGAATTGTGACCTGCTTTTTCTGTCTGCGTTTGTAAAAAGAATGAAAATAACTTTTGGCAGTCTTTTCGCTGCTCTTGAAGGAAATGAATAAGTTGTATGGAAGCAAATTTCACAGCAAATAATTCTCTTAATTAGCTTTTTTCAATTAATTAATTTATATTCCTTCATTTCATGTTCATAATTAAATAATTTTATTGTTTTTCAGTTGAGTATGGATTATTCATTCGTGTCATACTAATATGAATTATATTTGATTAATATTTATAAGATCATTTTGATGAAGAGTTTTGAGAATTGAAACAACGTTCAAAATAATTCAAATTAACATTAACTGCATAAAATTTTCTTCATCAATTCATTTGGTCTAAGTTGATTATATACCTCAAATTTAACAATAATATTTATAATAAAAATGCGATTTATAATATTTTAAATACAATAATTGAATACAATAATATTTTAAGCAGAATATGTGTATTAATATTATTTAGTAACCCAATAAGCACATTAGTATTATTTTTTTAATATTATCAATTCATTAATAGTATATTTCAGATACATTTTCAAAATTTTCAATACTATAGGTACAATATTAATATTCTTCAGATATAGTAATCTATCTCAGGAGTTTTATTACAACTGGTATTGTATATATATAGTTTAGATACAATAAAAATATAACTCTGCACTAAATATATTTTAAATAAATAAACTCAAGAAAGTGAAGCGGAAAGATATTACTTAATTAAAAATTTCATTCGCTACACAAATTTACAAATAGCAAATAACATTCATCTGGCAAGTCTTGAAAATTGGTATCTGCTTTTGAGCCCTCGAAACATGTAGACTGTTGTTTGGAATTTTCATATTTTCGAAGCGAAGGCAATTTTCAAACAAGTAATACTTAAATTTACTTTTTTTAACGAATAGGTAAGCTAATAATCTTTAATAACACATGTTAATGACAAGGATTAATAATTATGAATCGCAGAAAGAACCTGATCACTGCGGGAAAAAAAAAACACTAAAGGCAAATTTTTTATGCCCTATTTTTAAAATCTGTAGTCCTTACTATCGTATTTGGTATTGCAGAGTATTTTTCACCTTTTAAAATTTGATTAAATTTTTTTCCTTAAATTAATTATTTGATCTTAAGAAGACAAACATAAAATGAACATAAAAATAAGAAAATTAACATAAAAATAAGAATAATAAGAACAAACAATAAGTATTGAAAAACCCGAAAAAATTTTTAATCACATTATTTTTTACCATAATATAATGCCATTACCATCACTTTAATGACATTATTTAATATCAACACCTAATGCAATCCTGCAATTGTTCTGCTTACAAATTTATTTAAATATAGTTATTTAGCTTTTATATACGTTATAAGTTTTTCTAAATATAATATTATTTAGCTAAATTGTACGGATAAAATAAAAAATCTTATTTATATAAGAATATTTTCACTTTTAGAACAATGCTTAATAGAACAAAATCTGAAGTATGAAACTTATTGCAAGCTGTGTTTAAAACATACTACGGCAAAGTGGTTAAGGTATTAAGTTGCCAAGGGAACGTTTGGGGCTCTATCTCCGGTGGCAGCTTGAATCCTACCGAGAATAACATTGATGGATTCCAGCTTACGTGGGAAATATAAGTTGTAGAACCTTAAATTTTGGAATCTTAACCCTAGATTGCCTAAGGAAGTCATTTTGACTGCTTTTAATTTCAAATAGAAAAACAATGATGTATATAATGACAAAATTTCTTAGAATTTTGTGACTTTTTATACAACATATAATTTTTTTATTGTTAATATTTACTAATAACTTGTTATATAACTGTAAATAATATAAAAAATTTAAAAAATTAATTTTAAACAAATTTATTTACGCATTCACAATCCAGTCATCTTGACTGCTTTTGGGCAATATAGGTATATGCTAATTTTCCGTCTTTCTAGTGTTAACCTCAAATACCCTCTTGGCCGCCAACTGGCTGTTGTGCGAATGATTTTAAAATCTATAACAGTAAATACTTATTTTCATCCATTCTATGAAATAATTTCACTCAAGTTTTTTACAGTACACAATTTAGACATCAGCTCATAAAGCCATAAAGAAGAGCTTGTTGTGGAACTAATAATATTAATAATTTGTTTTCTAACTAATAACTTATTTTTTCAGCAACGAACTGCTTGTTTATTTTTTATAATTGAAGTTGAAAGAAATTTTTATTTAAGAATAAATTTGATTGAAGAAAATGGTATTTCTTTTGATAATTTAACTGCAATACTTTAAAAATTATAATTCTCATTTAAAAAAAATAATTATTGCAATATCTGAATGGGTACACTTTAAAACGCGAACATAGTTTTCAAACTTACCAACAAAAAAAAAGAAATTCACTTTGGTTAACAGAAATATTTGATGAAAAGAGGTTCAAATAACCAAGATTTTACGTGGATAACTTGGTGACAAAAAGCTTAGGTATTATTACGAATAACAACTTTTTTAATCGTTTAAAATTTTCACTTCTTGAAAAAGTGGCTACGTCTTTTAAAAAGTGATGAGAAAAAGCTACAACTAGTAAAATTTCCTGAGTTTGTTGTACATCATTTCTGACTACAAGATAACTAATTGATAGATGACCATTTAGTGACAACAAGGAATCTTCTCACAGAGTTCATAGACGCTCAGTTGTGACGAGAAAGTAGGCATAGAGCTAGCTCAGTGATGTTCGTTTGTGACGAGAAGGAAATTACTCATAGAACCGATAGATGCTTATTTGTGACAACAAAATAATGACTAACAGAACTGATAGATACACATTTGTGGCAATATAATGACTCATACTTGTTTGTGGCAACAAAGTATTATCTCATAGAGTTCATGCTAATAAATTCTTAAATCTCTCATTCAAATCAGAGCTAGAACATACCGGGTAATAGCACTTTTAACTTTAAAACGACTTTAAAGCTCATAAAAGCTCCTTTATGACCACAAGGTGACAACTTTAAAGCTAATAGAAGCTCATTTGTAACAAGAAGGTAACGACTCATAGATGCTCATTGACTATAGCGTTCATAAGTGCTTAGTTTTGAAAAAAAAATTATCGTCATTTCTCATAGAGCTCACGCTAATACATTCTTGAATCTCACATTCAAATCAGGGCAAGAGCTTTCCGGGCAATCGCACTTTTTACTTTAGAACGACTCTAAAGCTCATAGAAGCTCATTTATGACGACAAGGTGACAATTCTTAAAACTCATAGAAACTCATTTGAAACAAGACGGTAACGACGGTAACAACATAATTTGATCAAAAGAGCGATCCAAGTATTGGATCCCTTAATGTTAATTTAATTTTTTGCATATTTCGCAATATCTAGAGAACTGTTTAGGCGAACTTTTAAATTTTTGTACGCAATTATAAAATTCGCTTATACAATCATACATAAAAAAGCACTTCGAGTAAATATTTATTATTTTATTTAATAATAGTCAAACAAATTTTGAATTTTAAAATATGCAATTACTTTTTACATAATTTTAAAGTCTGTAATTTTAAATAACAAAATACAAAATTTGAGCGAAATCGGTTGAACAGCTCTTGAGAAATCGAATTTTAAAGAACTCGTATAGTTAAAACTCAATTTCTCACGAACTGTTCAATCGTGTTCGCTCAAATTTTGTATTTTACCTTGTAAAATGACAGGATGATGTCATTTTACATGGTAAAAATGATGTAAAAAAATTTTCTACCCTTACAATTTAAAATTTTTTCGACTACTATTAAATAAAATAATGAAAAATAATAAATATTTAGTAAATTTTTTTTTTTGCATGGAATTATCTTTGGATAAATAAATTTTACAATTGAGCTCAAAATTTTTCAATTCGCTTAAAAAGTTCTCAAGATATAATGTAAAGCGCAAAAAATAAAATTAACTTTAAGGGGTCCAAGCTTTGAATCGTTCTCACCGCATTTGGGACCATATTTCCCAGATTGCGGCTACGCTCTATGTTTTGGGTTTCAGAAATCCGAATCAGTTGTAAAAAAAGTATGTTTATTCAGAGAAGGTACGCTTTTGTATCTTATTTCGTCACTTAAAATAACGTCTACACTATTTAATTAGCATAATTGAATTCTTCCTCTTGAGCCATTAGGAATGAATCCTAGTGCGTGAAGATCCGAATATTAGATAAAAAATTATTCAGGGTAATCAATTTTTCTGGTGCATTGTACATTTAACAGTTTCATAAATTTTTGAAAATTTAGAGTAATTTTATTTATCAGATAAAATTGACCTCATGTTAATTCCACGATAAAAAAAAAGATAAAATAAAAAAATTTCACGTTTTTAGCGCATTGTTATTTTATCAAAAAAACTTTTTATACTTATAAAAGTTGTATAATTACTTTATTAAAACAAGACATCTCATAATTTTTTAACTTTAAAAAATACATCATATTTTAAATGAAAAAATGCATTTTAAAAACTTTTCTTCTGGATATAAATATTCTTCTAAAAACTATTAGCACATTTTACTGAGAAAAATTACTTAAACTGAAATGCTTAAACATAGCTAAACATTATAAATCGATATTGCTAAAGAAAATGTATTAATTTCTCAATGATAAACAATCTAAACAAAATAAAATATTTTCATCAAATTAAAAAAAAAATTATTTCCAGATTAAGTCTGAAATATATTTTACCATTTTCGAATTCTTTAAATCTATGAAGAAATAATATCAAATCCATTTGCCTGGAATTTCATTTCTACTTAAATTTATTTTATAGACGATAATCATGAACTCTTTTCAATCCTCTCTAAACAATAAAGCTCAATTTGAAAAGAAGCCAAATTTCAAAACCAAAATAAATAGCTGGTCGCCAAATGCGTCTCAAATAATCTCCGAAACACACAATAAATAATGAGAATCTCCAATAAAAATAACATCATCTTAAAAAGCGCCAAAATGAGAAAAAAGGAGAAGAAAAAAAAATTAGTGCCCAGTGAATAGAATAAAAAGATCTGAAATAACAAATGAATACAAACTTCGTGAAAATGAGCATTCTTTTCGGATCTTTATTTAATTTTTTTTTCTTTAGCAATGTACTTACAGTTCATCCAATTTATATTCAGACGGTTAAAGAAAAAGAGGAACTTTGAGATTTGGGAGTCAATTATATTTTCAAATAATGATAATATGAATTTACTGGAGGGGGTGAAATGAAAATGAGGAATAAGATTTCAAAGATAACACATTAGATAAGAAGATTGAATAGAAGAAAATGATAAATAAATAATTGAATAATGATTTTTTTAAGCCTCTTCTTCTTTTAAACAGCTTTGGTCTTGATTCAAAAGCCCTGAGAGGAAGATTCTTCTCAATAAAAGGCTTATTTCTTAAAATTCAATGAGATATTCTTGCTGAGAAATAGTTTTTGAGGGATTGGGTTTTAAATAAATTTGAGTAAATTTCAGATCCATTTTTGAAATTTGTTGAGTTTTTATATGTATAAATTTAGGAGTTTTTTTTTTTGCAAAAGGAAAATGTTTGATATTTTAAATTAAAATTATTTTGTTCATTTTATTGAATTATGATACAAGAGATAGAAATAAAAGAAATATTGCGTGTTAATATTAATTTTAATGATTTTGAGTAAATTTCAGATCAGTTTCTGAGACTTTCTATGTGTTTACGTGAATAAATTTAGGAGTTTTTTGTAAAATGAAAATAAGTTATTTTACAAATTCAAATTATTTGGTTTATTTTATTTAATTAGGATTAAAGAGAGAAAAATAAAGAGAACTTTGTTTTCTTATATTAATTTTAATGATTTTGAGTGAATTTCAGATCTGTTTTGGAGATTTGCTGTATTTTTATGTGAAGAGATTTAGGAGATTATTTAAAAAAAGAAAATATTTTATTTTTTAAACTAAAACTTTTTGTTCCACTTTATTGAATTGCGGAAAAAGATAAAAAATAAAATAATAAAATGAATCTTGTGCGTTAATATTATTTATAAAGTCTTAAATACTCTTAACTTGTGTTTTAAATACGTTTTACTGGTACTTCCAGTAAATACTAATTTAAAGTCTATGTTGATGCCTTTTTTGCTCATTGCATTTTCAGTTTTAATTCGCATACTTTTAAAAATCATTTTACATCAAATCATTTCAATATTATGATGAGTGGTCTCAATATTATGATGATTACGCTATGATGAGTGTAAATTATTTCAATATTAGTGTGATGAGAACTTTAGACACTATGTACTGAAAAACTAGTCAATCAAAAAGTCTAGTCTGTTGCAAAAAATTTTTATGCAATACAACTACCTAATAAAAAATTTTAATAAGTAGCGGATATTGTTTTATGATTTAAAAAAATTAAACCTACTTAATTCTATTTTAATAGCATTCAAACTGAAAAGAGGATTATACGAAGGAAATTTTCTTAATTTTTTTGTCTTCTGATTTGCTTCCAATAATTTTTTAAATTATAAATATAATTTAGAATTTGTGAAAACGTGAAATAACATTATTGAATAAAACTTTATTTTGAAGTTAAATTTTTAAAAAAACTTTTTCTTGTAAATCTTGTTGTTAGTTCTTGAAAACTAATTGCTGGAAAAGAAATGGTGGAACTTTTTCAGTTTCTTTTTCAATTAATTGTAAACATAAAATATACGTCAGTGCTGTTTAAAAATGTCTTAGATAAAATATCTCACAGTAATGGTTTAAATACGTTAACATCTTTTTTCTTGAAAATTGTAAATATTTAAGAATAAAAATGCAAAGAGGTGCAAATAATTAAAATTGAAGTAACCATTTTAAACTAAAATATAGTTTTTAAAGAGTAACGAATAAAAAGAACTATTATTTAAAATTAAAGTAACTATAAAAGTATAGTATTGAAAAAATAACAAGTAAAAATGCAAAATTTAAAAAAAATTAACCTTTCAAAACCGAAAGAAAAGAGTATAATTTTCTTAGAAGTATGAGTGAAACTCTACCCTCGTTAAAATATAAAAATTATTTCATTTTTCATATTATAAGTTTTATTTTCCGATTTTCTGATAAGAAATACACATGTTTAACTTAAAGTTCATGTTTTTCTCTTTTTCCATTTGAATGAAATACAGAAACTATGCCCCTTCGGTTTACAATAAGAAGAAAAAAGGCCATAAGATACCGTTGAAAATCATTTTAAAGATAGTTTATTCATAGTTCCAAATTTTACAACTTAATCCTACAATTAGTTTAGATGATTAGGAGTTTTTCATGTTATTTCGTAATTTTTCACCTTAATGTATATTTTTTAAAGATTTGACAGATTAAGGAGAAAAAGTATACTCTTTAGGGTTTACAGACAAAAAAAATTGTAGAAAACTGGAGGAGACAGGGGGGATTTGAAAGCGAGCTATTAAAAACCCATTCCTAGTTCTATAAGGTAAACAAATTGGGTGCTTTTAATTCTCCTTCATTAGTGATTCAACAAATATCAATGCTGTTTTTGTTTCTTATTTGCTGATCTTGTAGGAGACTAATTGTAAAGACACGGTTCCCAGTAGAACACCGAAGTCAAACATAACTGGATGCGGTCAGTAAGCTAATGGATGACCACAATGATCAGTCTTCGTTAAGACCCGAGGGTTGAACAGTTTAACGAGGACCAACATCAGTCCTCGATAAACTGTTCTACCTCAAAGTGCTTGCAAATCGTTGAACCAAAGAATATAGAGGGGAGATTACCTCGATATTCTTTGGTTGGGCTACCAAAAGCGGAGGGGACATCCCCTCTGCAGAGGATCAAAATTGTGATGGCATCTTCGGATCATCCTCAAGGGTGCTTCCCGTTGTCGATAGCCCATTTTGCAGCTCTAGCACGAGTTAAATAAAGTATTTACATACCTATCTTCTTTACTGAAATATTAATTTAAAACCAATGTTCTGTGTAATTCTTTGATTTCAGCTTGAGAAAGATTTAAAAAATATACCCTATTTGGAAGAAAGTGACGGGACACGACACTATAACGACGTAAACCCATATTTATTAAAATTAATAGGAGGTAGGGCCTCCTTTGGCTGCCATCACAGCTGCAACCCTTCTGGGCATGCTTTCCACTAAATTAGCCATAGTGGCAAGAGGAATTTCCTTCCAAATGTTTAACAGGAAGCTCCATAGTTCATGCTTGCTTTTGGGGAGTGGGGTGCAGGCCCTCAACCGACGGTCCAATTCGCCCCAGAGATGTTCAATTGGGTTAAGATCAGGGCTCTGCGCCGGCCACTCCATGCACTTAACGTTGTTGTTCACATACCAATCAAGAGTCCTCCTTGCAACATGGGATCTTGCGTTATCGTCTTGATACAAGCAATCATCCGTACCGTACGTTGCCTACAAGGTAGGAAGGACATGATTGTCGAGAATATCACGATATCCATTGGCGTTCATCATACCATCAACCTTCACCAGTGGGCCAGCCCAATACCAGGAGAAACAGTCCCATACCATCAATCCTCCTCCACCAAACTTTACAGTTGTCCCGTTACTTTCTTCCAGATAGTGTATATTAAAGGGGGGATTACAGGACACCCCAAATAAATAAGAAAACAAATCGTTTCAATAAAAAAGAGTAATTCCTGATGAACGACAGACATCAAAGTGCTCATTAGTGAGGAAAACGATAACATGCGTAAATGTGAGCTCGGCCCCTTATTCTGAAGAGGTAAATTCTACCTCCAAGCAAAATTAGTCTTACAGGAAAACTTCTTCAAAAGAGAGAGATAGAAAATGAGACGGTAAAATCCTCAGCCGAGGAAGAAGAAGAAAAAAAATAGTAAATCGTAAATTCCCCACCCCACAAAACACTTTTTTATGTAAACGAAAAAAAATCGGAAGATATTAAAATATATCTAGACCAGAACTTTTCCTTCAAAAAACTCTATCTATTGGCATACCTCTCTTTACGATACGATATAAAAGGAACTTTGGAATCGTTTTGATATTCGAAGTAAATAGGCAAGGGGGTGGTGGTAAAAAAAAAGAAGAAAAAAAAATAGAAGTGTATTTCTATACAAGAGGCAAGGGGAAAAAAGGAAATATCTTTGCTCAACTTGTGCTCGGTGTACATTTTGAATAAGACCCTGAGGTCTGCTTTAATAAGGTGGGACCTTCTCGCTTTTGCGTCCCTCTAAATGCATAAGCTTCGTCGACCAATCAGAGAGGGCTTTGAAGATTTTCTCGGAATACCCTTCGGGGCGAAATTCAAATTCGCAGGCATTTACTGCATGGCATGCATACATGTATGCAAGTATGAGAGCTCTGTGTATATCGGTTGAGATTTTCAGTGGGGAAGTGGTGTAAATCCTTATTGGATTTGACTTATCCCTACGTCGCTTGTTCTAGGTGTTGGAAGGTAATTTTACCAATTAAATGCTTGCGGGTTCGAAGTGTTTCTTAAATTTAATTTATTTGAATCGGCGTATGGCAAATTTAGCGTGGTGACTGATATTGGTTGCGGATATTCTGTAGCCAAATTGCTCAAGATTAACTCTTTATTTTATTTTTGTTTTCAAATGAGAAAATTAAAGGAATGTGAGATTGTTTAGACAGTTTTATGATTCATAAATAATCTGTGTATTACTTATTTTATCACGATTAATTAACAGTCTGTCCAAGTAATAGGTTTGAGGCGATAGCGTTTAATTTAATCATTTTTGAATGTTGAACTGAATCTACAGGAAAGGGAGAAACATAAATTAACTTGTTCTATACCTGTTTAATGCAAGGTGAACTCAAACAACCGTTTGTTATCATAAAAAAGAAACCTGAACATAGGGAGAATGTTTTTAAACAAACTAATACGCATTTCTATTGCACTGAGAAAAAAACCAGACTGGGAAACATTTTCTCTAAAAACACATCTTTACTTTTAATACTTCATTCAAAGCACTAGACAACTGTCTTGAAAAAATGCTGGGAATTTATATTTTTAGAATTTTAAAGGATTTTTTTTATAATACACCTACACAAAAATGTTTAGTTTAATGGAATTTACGTCTAAAAATTCAATATCTTGACAGTACTATGCCAAATAAAAGCAGTAATATTTTATTTAAGTAAGTCCACTAAATGGTGGTATAAACTAAGTCTGACGCAAAATAAAAATGGAATAGACACTCTGCCGCCTTGGACCCCGTGTTTCTCTGAAGAAGGAAAAGAAAAAACATAGCAAAAGGAACATAGCCTTTATCTGCATGGAAGCAGAATTTGTTCACCCTGCAACTCTAAAAGTAACGGTGTATTTTCAAAGATCATGTTAAATTATTTGTATCGATATAATTTTTACTCCTATTATAATAAAAAAAATTATTTTTCCTTTATTAATAATAGCATAATGATTAATAGCATACTGATTCCTTATTAATAGCAAAAAGTTGGAAAATGTTTAACTTTTAACTTTAATAAGCTTCTTTAATTTTAATTAAATATCAGCTAGAGCTTTCTTATTTAGCGAGCTTAGCCTACAAATTAATGAAAATTATTAAGTGGTTGATGCTTTAAAAAATTATTTAGAACTTCTATTAAAAAAGAAACCCAGTTTTTTCCCCACTTACTACGGTTAACACAAATTTATATAAATAGCGATAGCACAATTTTTAAAAATTTCAATCCTGATCGTTTATTATTTGCTATCAGTTTTGACACACACAAAAAAAAAATTAACAGCATAATAGGAGTAGGAGAAAAAAAAATTCTATATATCTACTACTACTTTTGGAGGAGTATATTCTATGATTGCATCCGCATTTCGCAACCAGTTCATACTGAAAGGAAAACTTGAATTCAGTTCCGAAATAATATACATATACATGCTCAATCATAACATAGATTTATGTTCGAATTTTCCGAATTCGGTGCACAACAATCATTTTTTTCTCTTATAGAAAAAAAATTTATATAACTTGCTGCAAAGTAAAATTCTTCCGTGATTTTAAAATTAAACTTATGTCTTTCTTTATACAGTTAGATAAGGGTAAAAATCGCGTTAGAACATGATACAGTTGTTAGAGCATTCCTCTGTTTCTTCATCTTTCTTCTTCTTTTTTTACTTTCTTTTCGTCTTCCCTTATTCTTTTTTTCTTCTTCTTCTTTTGCTTTTATTCTTTCTTCTTCTTTTTCTCTTTTCTTCTTTTTCGTCTCTTTTATTTCTTTTCATGCTTTTTCTTTCACTTCTTTTCTTTCTTTCTTCCTTCTCTTCTTCTTTTTTCTTTTTTTTTCCTTCTTTTTCTTTTTTTTCTTCTTTTTTGCTTTTTTCTTATTTTTCTTCTTTCTTTCTCTTCTTCTTCTTCCTTTTTTCTTTTTTTTGCTTTTTCTTATTTTTCTTCTTTCTTTCTTTTCTTCTTTGTTCTTCTTCACTATTATTATTATTATTATTAAATTAATTATCACTTGGATATTTTTCAAAAAAATAACATGAAAACTTATATTTTTATAATTGCGTTTCTTAAAAAAAATGTCGATAGATTTCATTAAAATTTTGTATTTAGTCACTTAAAAGTACATAGTTGAAAATGATTTTAAAGTTTAAAATAAGTATTATTTCAAAAAGTTTTGATAATTTTCAAATTTAATAACAACAAAAATAATAGAAATTGCTTTTTGCTAGAAATCTTTATTTTTTGGATATATGAGTATTATACTTGTGCTAAAAATTTGTTCATTTCATTTAAATATTTGGGAAGAAGCGATGAAATAAGTCCAAAAAAATTAATTATTTGAGGCTTTAATTTTCGACCGTTCTCGAGGCTAAACATTCAGAAGCATATTTTCGAAATTGGAATACCCTCTCCCATGTAGTTCATTTTAAAAAGTATTTTTTGTAAAGAAAAAATTTAGTTAGCAGTTTTAAGTACCGTGTGCTCTAATCATTTACTATATAGTGAAAGTAAGTACTAATGACGTAAGCAATTTGCATTTTGGTACACTATAATTCAATCCTTAAACCAAAATTTACTCAGATTGATTGTTTTATATGTTGCGTACTGTTAATTATTTTATTTATTCCACATCTTAGGGCGTAATATAATATATATATATATATATATTGTATATGCGATGTTGTTCTCACTATCGCGTCGCTATAATTCTACAACTAACTACAACTTCACTTTAGTTTCTATACATGAAAAGTAAACGTGAATTGATTACAATTGTAAAATCTGAGCATTATTAATGAATATACTACAGACTGCTGCGTATAATATTAAGTTAATCAAAACCTTCAGAAGTCTTACCTAAATGAAACAAAACCTAATGAATTTTACCTAAATGAAACAAAATAAATGCGTACTAATACAACGATTCATATGTGAATCAATATAACCACCTTATTTGTTAACTAAATAATCCCAAAAAACTGAAGCGGTAAGATATCACTCGATTAAAAAACTTCTTTGGCTTCAAAAATATGCAGATTAAAATAAAATTCAGCATATTTAAAGCTCTCACAAATAGGAGCCCATTCTCAAGATTTGTCTAAAATGAATGAGAAGAAACAAAAACTATTTGAAATATGAAACGTTAAGTTGCCAACGAAAAGAAATTAACACCTTATAAGTTAATTAACACCTTATAAGCTGTTCCACTTTTAACTGTCGTATCACAACGTAACTTATTAGACATAATTAGCAAGTACATCATAAATATTCAAATGAGATGGAGTGATTTATAAGATCTATATAACAATTTATGATATCCTAACCTTAGTGGCCGCATAAATAAAAATAGACTTGTAATAGTTATTACGCTATTAAATATTGACAATTCTTAACCCATTGGTTCCTTTTTTTTTCAAACAGAAATTTTTTTTCTTCACAGAAGCGTTTAATTATAAGGATTTATTTAACAATAACAAGATAACTGTATTATTACTAAATTTTAGTTGACAGGACAATTTATATCTGAATACAATATACCGTATACGATGCTTTTCTAAAGCTGTAGTACAGGAGAACAAAAATAAATATTGGCTTAAGTACTACTTCTACTAAAGTACTACTACTACTAACCTATACTACAATTGAACAAGGGCTTATAAGCCTGTATATGTACGTGTTATACAATAAACAAATAAACCACATTTATGGCAGAATTAGTTAAAGCATTGTTAATGAATTTAAGTACAATACTCAAAGTTTAAAACAAATGTGATATTTAATATTAATTAAACCAAAACAAGCGTTTTTGGTTTTTAATTGAAACAAAATAAATGTGTTCTAACACAACGATGTAAATCTATAATTGTATAAATTACCACCTAATCATTCAACTAAAACAAGCTGTTATGCTTTTTAATAGTCGTCCCATAACCACACTCAGACATAATTAACTAGTAAGCCATGAATATTCAAATGAGATGAAATGATTATTACACAACCCAGACTAATTTAACATTCTCTCTCCTTTTCAGAATAACAGAAATCCCGGCCATTCACTCTCAACTGAGAATTAATATTTATAGATCAACACCTAAAATCCGGATATATGGGAGAACGTGCAAAGTTACATAAATATATACCCCGAGTGAACAATTTGCGCATTTTCGCGAATGGCCCCCGCCGCGGTCAGGAGGAGCGGGAGCGTGGGGTGGCTGTCAGAAGCATATGCTGCCTGAGGGCTGGCGGTTCATTCTCTTGCGCCCCGTTTTGCGCCCCGCTTCCTTATGCGGAATCATGGTGTATCTCCATGCCGGCAGGGTCATCCAATGAATGGGTTTCAATTTTATAAGAGGAGAGAGAAGAGGGTTTGAATTACAGCGATTTTCTCCTGGATTCGCGGTCTATTTAGATCGCCGCCATCATTTGTTCAGGAGTTGAAAATTCTAAGGCTTTTAATGTCTTTTGTTAAAGGAAAGGGATTTCTTAAGGCGAATTTCGTCCTACTTAAAACGGAAAAGATAGGTGCTATTTAGGAAAGAATATTACGGAATAATAAATTTTGTTGTGTAACTTCTAGTGGTATAGTATAAGTATGGGTTTTTGGTCTTTACGTGATACTGCCACGAGTAGTAAAATTGTTATTTTTTTTGTTTAACTTTCAGTGGTAACATAAGTATGGGTTTTTTGTTTCAATGTGATATTGCGACGAGTATTAGGACTTATTTTACACGTTTTTTTTTTTTTTTTTTTTTTTTTTTTTTTTTTTTTTTTTTTTTGTTGAATAACAAAATTGTGAGCATACAACTCGAAATGTTAATTCCTAGTCCTAGTCCTAGTGTTTCGATTTTATTGAGCACCTGGGCCGCGAAGCGTCCCCTATCCCATTCATCTGGAATTTTAGAACAGTTTTGGTTGAGCAATGAGGTAAGCAGGCAATGGAGTTGCTTTTATGAATGTTTCAAGCTCTTTGCTTGAATAACTAAAAAGGCATCAAAAAGAAATGTTAATTACTTTACTTACTTTATTTATAAAAAATTGGGCACCTGGGCCGCGCAGCGGCCCCTATCCCATACATCTAGAAATTTACATAAGTTTAAAGTAATAACATTTTGAATTTAGCAGTCGATGTGGTAGCTAATACAAAATTACAAGCACTTTGCATGGGTAAATAAACATTTGAATATCGAAACTAAATTTACACATATAAATAAAAACATAATTTGAAATATATATACATAGGCTGACATAGATAAATATGGTAGATATAACATTTGAATATCAAATCTAAATTGACACATATAAATATAAACATAATTTGAAAGGAACATATTTACATTGTGGTAGCCATAAAAAAA
>NC_092209.1:40413148-40428440 GCF_043381705.1 Parasteatoda tepidariorum | reverse complement strand
GTATGGGTTTTTTGTTTCGATGTGATATTGCGACGAGCAACAGAATTCATTTTACTCATTTTTTGAACAAAATTGTGAGCATATAACTCCATATATTACTTAAAAAGAATATTACGGAATAATAAATTTTGTTGTGGAACTTCTAGTGGTAGCATAAGTATGGGTTTTTCTGTCTTCATATGATAGTGCTACGAGTAGTAAAACTGTTGTACTTTTTGTTTAACTTTCAGTGGTAACATAGTATGGGTTTTTTGTTTCGATGTGATATTGCGACGAGCAACAGAATTCATTTTACTCATTTTTTGAACAAAATTGTGAACATATAACTCCATATATTACTTTAAAAGAATATTACGGAATAATAAATTTTGTTGTGGAACTTCTAGTGGTAGCATAAGTATGGGTTTTTCTGTCTTCATATGACAGTGCTACGAGTAGTAAAACTGTTGTACTTTTTGTTTAACTTTCAGTGGTAACATAGTATGGGTTTTTTGTTTCGATGTGATATTACGACGAGCAACAGAATTCATTTTACTCATTTTTTGAACAAAATTCTGAACATATAACTCCATATATTACTTAAAAAGAATATTACGGAATAATAAATTTTGTTGTGGAACTTCTAGTGTTAGTATAAGTATGGGCTTTATGTCTTTATTTGATACTGCCACGAGTTGTGAAATTGTTGTACTTTTTGCTTAACTTTCAGTGGTAACATAAGTATGAATTTTTTGCTTCGATGTGGTATTGCGATGAGTATTAGGATTTATTTTACACATTTTTTTTTGTTGCATAACAAAATTGTGAGCACATAACTCGAAATGTTAATTAGAAAGAATATTACTGAATAATAAATTTCGTTGTATAACTTCTAGTGGTGTAGTATAAGTATTTTTTTTTTTTTTGTCTTTATGTGATACTACCACGAATGGTAAAATTGTTGTACTTTTTGTATAACTTTCAGTGGTTACATAAGTATGGGTTTTTATTTCGATGTGATATTGCGACGAGTGCTATGATTTATTTTACACATTTTTTTTGCTGAATAGCAAAATTGTAATCATATAACTGGAAATATTACTTAGAAAGAATATTACGGAATAATAAATTTTGTTGTGTAACTTCTAGTGGTAGCATGAATATGGGCTTTTTGTCTTAATGTGATAGTCCTAGTCCTAGTGTTTTGATTTTATTGGGCACCTGGGCCGCGAAGCGGCCCCTATCCCATTCATCTGGAATTTTATAACAGTTTTGGTTGAGCAATGATGTGAGCAGGCAATGGAGTTGCTTTTATGAATGTTTTAAGCTCTTTGCTTGAATAACTAAAAAGGAATCAAAAATAAATTGAGCATCTTAATGTGATACTGCCACAAGTTGTATAATTGTTGTACTTTTTATTTAACTTTCAGTGGTATCATAAGTATGGGTTTTTTGTTTCGATGTGATATTGCAACGAGTAACAGAATTTATTTTACTCAGTTTTTGAACAAAATTGTGAGCAAATAACTCGAAATATTACTTAGAAAGAATATTACGGAATAATAAATTTTGTTGTGTAACCTCTAATGGTAGTATAAGTATGGGCTTTTTGTCTTAATGTGATACTACCACGAGTAGTAAAATAGTTGTAATTTTTGTTTAACTTTCGGAAAGTAAGTACGGGTTTTTTGTTTCGATGTGATATTACGACGAATGACAGAATTTATTTTACTCATTTTTTGTTGAATAATAAAATTGTGAGCATATAACTCGAAATACTACTTAGAAAGAATATTACTGCATAATAAATTTTGTTGAATAAATTCTAGTGGTAATATAAGTATGAGTTTTTGTTTTAGTGCCATAGAGTGACGAGTAGTAAAATTTATGATGTTGTATTTTTTGTTTAATAACTTTTAGTGGTAGCATAAGTATGCTTTTTTTCCCGCGTGATTGCATGACGAATAATATGATTTATGTTGTTTATTTTTCATTCAATAGCTTCTAGTGGCAACATAAGCATGGATCTATATGATAGAGTGATAAGTAATAGGATTTGGGTGGTAATATCTTTTTGTCGAATAATTAGTAGTGGTAGGTATAATTATGAGGTTTTTATTTCTATGCAATACTGCGACGAGTAACATGATTTACGTTGCATATATTTTGTTGAATAAGTAAATTATAGCAAATAACTCGATACGAGCGATAGAATTTATATAGAATATTGTGTGGAATAGCAAAAAACCTCTAGAATAACTCCAATGTTAATGTAGGTTCCTTGTCCTTTGTGATAGTGTGACGAGTAAGCGGATTTTGGTTGTTATGTTTTTTGTTCAGTATCGTCTAGTGGTAGCATAATTAAAGGGTTTTTTTTTCTATATCATAGTTTGCTGAGTAACAGCTATGTCTTTATGTTATGTTTTTTGTTGAATAATTTCTAGTTAGTATAATTTTAGGCTTTTTGTTTCTATGTCATAATCTGCTGAGTAACAGAATTTATGTTATGTCTTTTGCTGAATAATTTCTAATGGTAGTATAATTATCGGGGTTTTTTTTCTATGTCATAGTCTGCTGAGTAACAGTTATGTCTTTATGTTATGTCATTTATTGAATATTTTTTAGTGGTAGTATAATTGTAGGCTTTTTGTTTCTATGTCATAGTCTGCTGAGTAACAGAATTTATGCTATGTCTTGCTGAATAACTTCTACTGGTAGTATAATTATAGGTTTATTGTTTCTATGTCTAGTCTACAGAGTAACAGAATTTATGTTATGTCTTTTGTTGAATAACTTCTAGTAGTAGTGTAAGTAGATTTTATTTATTTATTTATTTTATGTGATAGTTTGAGAAGTAACAGGTTTACAACTAATTTAAAAATAGCATTTTCGTTTCTATATAATAGTGTGACGAGTAACAGTATTTAAGTCAGCAGAATTAATTTAATGATGGAAAATATTGAATAATTGTATTATTATGCTGCTGATTTTTTCTAAAAAGAGAATAAAATTATTATATAAGAAAAATCGTTTTGAGGAAATTATTGGGGAACGGCGAATCGAATATTTATCTAATAAGTTTTATTTATTTATTTTATTTATTTATTTATTTTTTTTGAATACAGAAATTTCATAAATATCGGCAAAGGGTTATTCGACTCCATAGAAGAGATATCCTAATTTGTTTTTCTAAAAATGGTACAGCTCATTGAAATTTGTCTTCGAAAATTTCCACTAACGCCACATTCCTTCGTTGAAGTTGCAACTTAAGGATTGTTTATAAAAGACTCATTCCTTATGTTAAAAAAAGAGCTTTTATCGAATAATATTATATTTTTGTAACAGTTGTAAGCTCGTAACAGTTATTCATAACAGTTAGGTTGTCAAGTTCTTTTCTTCTTTAACCAAAGCTATGTATGGCTGATTAGAAAAATGGCGCAAAACGTCAATAAGAAAAAATATCTGTAGTTGACAAGTATTTGTAAAACTAGTTTTTCAATAATTCAAAAATTTATTTTTTTTTCGGTTTGAGCTGAAGAAATGTGTGTTAAAAAGGATTGAGAATTATTCCTTAGTTTAAATGATTTTCATCTGTACTAGCTGCAAGGCTAAGTATTACCAAGGGTAAGACAGTTTGTATCATTTTCAAATGATTTTACCAAATAACGCTTTTCATCGCTAATATTAGCGGTTTTTTAAAGCTAAAAATGTATGTTGAACATGCTTAATTGGAATATAATACTTTTACTAATTAATACATAAAAACAAATCAATATTCATTTCTTACACTTATTTCATTTCTCAGAAATCTGCAGTTTTTATATTTGTTTTAAGATGAGTCAGAAGTAAATTTAAACTTAAATGCTTTCATAAACCATTGACATAAGTATAACCCCTTGATCTTCAATCTTGTAAATGGCTTGATGACATCATTGTTATGATATAAATTTTTAAAAAAAATTTCCATGGCAAGATGGTTTTTACTTCTCAATGGCGCTTTAAATTTTTCTTTATTGAAGTTGACTGCAGCATTATGAACTGCATGCCTTTCGTTTTTAATTACAGTCGGATAAGGTACAAGTCCTCTACGAAGGAAAATTTCTCCCAATACTTGATCTAGGAGTTCCCTTGTCTTCTTGATTGGGTTCCAAATTACAAGGCTACGAAGTCCAACATTTGAAGTCATAAACCCAAAAATTGGGTCGGCACGACGGTTATAGAATAAAATAAAATCATACTACTATCAAGTACATTCTTACAAGTTCGCCCGGAAACTCATACATATATATATATATGTACTTTTTGTTTAANAATTTAAAATATCGATGTCTTTTTTAAAGGCAGACACTGAACTTTTGTTCTTGTCCTCAGAAGATGCCGGAAGTGTTGCTCATTTAACGTTACCCAGTGAGCACCTGTATATATATATATATATTTAGAACACTTTAATGTTCATTTCATCAAATCCATTCAAGACTATTCGAGTCCATTCAATTAGTGTCCATTTCAAGAAGAAGGAAGAAAGTTATGTGGGTTTCTTACAAAAATTGCAATTAGATCGCCGCATTTTAAGAATTACTAAGTTTCGACGAATTAATAACGCGAAAAATTGGTTTTCCCCGAGAGTCGCTGCACAGTGAAGACGGGCCGTACTCTGGAAAAAATCTTTCTTTTCATAAACCGTAAACCGTTCGTTCTCTGTACAAAAAAAAAGAAGCTAAAAATATTTATATTCGTAAAAATATGTATTGAATACTTCTTAGTGATATATCAGAATGTTATGAAGTTACAACGTAGTATTAAAATTTATGAATATTTTGCTGTATTTTTAATGAATAAAAAGTAAATAAACTAACTGAAGTAACTTTTCAAATATTGAAAAACAAAATCATAAACCCTTTAAATGTTTACAAAACTATGGATTTTCTTCATATTGACATTTTGATCTGTTTTCATAGTTCTGCTGATTCGTGGGCAAAGCTTAACCCAAAAGCCACTAATGTTACCAGCTCAAAATGGTTGTAAAAATTGTGGGTAAATCGCAAAAACAACGGGATTCTATAACAGACATTTCATAAAAAAAAATTTTAAAAATTAATCAAAGTAAGAACAAAAATTAACAGATCATTTGCATTACAAAATGAAATAAATTAAAAATATGTGTTATCTTAGTTCTTTGAATTTTAATTCCCTTATGAAAAGTTAAAAAAAGAATCATCTTGATTTTTGCTTATCGTCCTACACTTCAATAAGCTAAGATATATATTTATTATTATAATTCAAAATGAAGTTTGAAATATTCCCTTTCTAGACCAGTATTCCCCAAACTTAAGTTTTTCATATTCATCCTCTTGTATATATTTATACTCTCCATACTTCAATTTTCAGAAGAATTTTCCCTCCACTTTTTCATCTATTTTATTTTTTGTATTTTTGAGCAGACAAGCACACAGGATGAAATAAACAGGAACAAGATTTTTCCCCAAACCCATTCCATTTAAGGTCATTTATTCCTCAAATTTTTGAGGAGTGAACGTCGAGCCCTGTTCCACTTATTCCAATTTTTTGTTTGCTTTCAAGGCGAAAATAGAGATAGAAGGGTAGAAGATTCCACAAAATTTTCCTCAGTGAATCTCTTTTCTCTTTTACTTTCTCTTCTCCTTTCCAATTTTCGAAAGGATTAGGTCTTTAAGAAAAATTGCTTCGAACCCTTTTCACACCCTTGCTTGAAATTTTCCCTAAAAATGAAAAAGGGGGGAAATGTTTGATTTTACCATTTACTAAAGTTCAGAAAATCTCTTTACCGAGGATGCATATATGTAACATAATTTCCTACTCTTTTCTTATATTAAATTGTTGTCTATTTTTTTGATAGTTAAAATTTATCACAATTTTAGGGAAAACTAGTTCCACAAGGGTTTAAGTACTTGATTGTTTGCATTTTTATCTAAAAATGAATAAGAAAGCGGAGGAAGATTTTTTTTTACCATTTACTAAATTTAAAAAAAACCTCACCATTTAGGTAGCAAAATATTACTCTCTTTCATATTTTATATCATTATGCTTTTGGTTGTTAAAAGCAACTTAGTTTAAGAGAAAAAAAACGTGCCTCTAGAGTTTCTGTAATGTTTAATTACTTACATTTTTCCCTAAAAATAAAAAATATTTAAAAAAAGAAATATTAAAATTTATTAAATTTCAGAAAATTCCTTGAACAAGAATACATTTATGTAGCGAAATTTCTTATTCAGTTTCAATTTCTTTTTTTTCAACTGCAGGCTCTGAACTTTTGTTCTTAAACTCAGAAGATGCCGGAAGTGCTGCTCATTTAACGTTACCCAGTGAGCACCTGTGAACCTAATTCACCGAAGCGAGGAACATTACCCACGCCATAGTGTCTCAGATTCCCGTTCATAGGGTGAGCCACATTCACACATCACACAACATAGAACACCATACACAGAGAGAGAAACATCCATACCCTGAACGGGATAAGAACCCGCAGCCACCGGCTTCATGGTCAAGCACGCTGACCGCTCTGCCATCTGGCAGGCATAAATTGTTTTCTAAGTTTTTGGTAGTTAAAATGTATCACAGTTTTAGAAAAAAAAACACATGTCAGAAGCGTTCTGTAATCATTTAACATTATCTCGCATAGCCAAATCAGCGAACTAATTTCTTGTTCAGAGATAAATATCATGAATATAAGTATTTTTAAAATTATTCATGTTTGCTGAGATACATTAAACGCAAGATTTTCTTTTCTCAAGAATTTGATAGGGTACTCCATACCTCTAAATTTTAAAGATGGTATTTCGTAATCACCTCCATTTATGTGTATCTTTTAAGACAATAATTAAAATTGAAGTTGAAATATGTTTGTGTTACCTCACTAGAAATCAGTTATTTTGCAGATTATCTACCTAATGATCTGAATGAATTATGTATGAAAGAATCATCCGAATGAAGGAATTATCTACCTACGGTGATTCGTCAAAAAGTTTAAAAAATTGTTTCGTATCACAAATTATATATAACTGCATACCACCTAGATAATCTACACTTTACCTACTAGATACTCGTTAAAGGGAAAATAAGAGTATTGCTTAAACTACATATTCTTATTTATTAATTTCTCGTTAGCTAAAAATTTAATTTGCTCCAGTCAAACAATCAACACATTAGTTGATAAAATCAACCATCAATCCTACAATTATTATACAAAGAATCAAACGCTTTAATACTTTTCATGGCAGCGAATTTTTAATTAAAAAATTTGGCAAGGAAAGTTGAAGGAATTGTAATCATTATATGCATATAACTGCATACCTAGATAATCTACACATTACCTACTAGACACTTTTTAAAGGGCAAATAAGAGAATTGCTTAAACTAGCGTAATCTTATTTAATAATTTTTCGCTATCTAAACATTTAATGTGCTACAATCAAACAATCAACACATCAGTTGATAGAATCGACCATCAATCCTGCAATTATTATACTAAGAATCAAACGTTTTAAGTCTTTTCATGGCAGCAAATTTTTAATCAAAACATTTGGCGAGGGAAGTCAAAAGAATTGTAATCATCGTATGTTCGAATCATCGAAGCGATTTGTGTTATTTTTACATTTTTTTTTAATAGAAATTGGTGGAAAAAAATTCGCATTGTTAAAGATATAAAAACTATTTAAATTTCAGTGGTTTATATTATTATGTTATTATATTATTAGTAGTAGTTTATATAGTTTATATTATGCTCTCACCAATAAATTCAAAAATTTCCTTCATATTGTTACACATAGGAAACGTACATTGCACGTATATAATAAATATTGCAACATAAACAAATATTATACGACTGGAAGATCGAGATTGAATTTTAAATACAGCAAGGGTTGCGCACCGTGAAAAAATTTGAGAAATACTGCATTAAAGGTTTTAAATTAATATTTACATTTGAAAAAACAAAAACGCTATCTCAATATTAGGAATTGTTATCTACGTTTATTAAGGTTTGCAATGAATTAAAAACATCAAAATCGGTTTGATTTCTGGATTAAACTGAAAGATAAAAGCCACTTATTGCAAACGTCTCCTAGTGTCATCCATCAATAAATTAAATTTAAAGTTTTTTAAAGAAATATTTTGCCTCATTTTTTCCGAAATTTACAATTAAGAAAATACGATATAATATCTTATTGTTGAAGAATATGTAAAAATGGACAAATTGTTCGAATATATTTAAGCCAATGATTAAAAATGCTAATTTGTCTATTATTTTGAATTATTTCCAAATGCTATTACTGAGTCTTTGACAGGAACTGTAAATATTTTTCGCAATACAACAATTTAACTATAGAATACGAAAGTTTTTCTACTAAAGACGCATTTTCAAAATTTTTGATTTTAATGGAAAGGAATCTGAAGCACTTTTCAAATTAAACAACATAAATGTTTCTATGCTTGTTCACTCTCAATAATTACCCTCAAAATAAATCTGAAACTTTCAAATTTCAAACAATTCTAAAAGCATTATCTGAATATCTATCAATCTCCAATCATTTATTCTTCTTTTACTTTGTCCCTGTCTAATTATGGAACCACAATCGATTATAAATATTTAAATACTTATATATAATAATTATTTTTCGCAATACAACAATTTAACTATAGAATACAAAAATTTTTAGACTAAATGCGCATTTTTAAAATTTTTGCTTTTAATAGAAAGGAATCCGAAACACTTTTCAAATTAAACAACATTAATGTTTCTAAGTTTGTTCCACTCTCAATAATTACCCTCAAAGTAAATCTGAAACTTTCAAATTTCAAACAATTCTAAAAGCATTATCTGAATATCTATCGATCGCCAATCATTTATTCTTCTTTTACTTTCTCCCTGTCCAATTAAGAAATTACAAATGATTATAAATATTTAAATATATTTAAATATTTATATATAATAAATATTTTTCGCAATGCAACAATTAAATTATAGAATACGAAAATTTTTCAACTAAACACGTATTTTTAAAATTTTTGGTTTTAATAGAAAGGAATCTGAGACACTTTTCAAATTAAACAACATTAATGTTTCCATGCTTGTTCCACTCTCAATAATTACCCTCAAAATAAATCTGAAACTTCCAAATTTCAAACAATTCTAAAAGCATTATCTGAATATCTATCAATCGCCAATCATTTATTCTTCTTTTACTTTGTCCCTGTCTAATTATGGAATTACAATTGATTATAAAACTCATTTTACAATGTAATAATTCATTCTTCGCTGAACAAAGCCTCACATCAGTTGCTTATGACAACTCCATTATGTATGTCGTCATTAAATATTGGCGAATTATGCAAATCCTTTTCCGCCATTAAGTGGCTCAAATGATCCTTTTATTTTGATATTAACGAATGGCAACGATAATATTTTATCCACTTTCCAAACGATTCCTTTTGTCTCTCTATTTATATAAGAATCCCTCCCCAATGAAAGGAACATTTCTCGCTTTTAAAACTCCTAATTCAAATCTTTTCTCTTAATAAAACGGTCTGACTAATTTGCATTAAAATACATTTTTCGCTAAGCTCTGAGCAATGTTCAATATGTTTATTACATGGCCGTAGCTGTCGCTCTCTCTCTCCCTTTCTTTTATTAATTGAATTAAAATTACTTGACAAGTTGGGGGAAAAAATCTCAAGAAAATACTGCGGCGTTATTGGCAGTTGAAGTTGTTAAAATGCGATGCTGGCGTTTTCTGTTTTTCTTCTACAAATGTGCAAATGAAAACTCATTTATGCAATAAAGGCGTCACCAGAGCCGTCAGAAACAGTCGGCGAGAGTTGATTTCATTAGACGTCCATAAAATTAAATTGAGTGGAAATTAGAATGTGATTTATTGTGTATTATTGGATTTATGCAGATGTAGTCGAGAAAATTCTAGTTATGTAAGTTTTAAAAGTTTAGGAATTTTTACCATAAAAAAGGTTTTTATGGTGTTTAAAAATAAATAAATAAATAATAATAATTTTATTCAACTTAATGAAAAACTTTTGAATAGTGTGTAAATTCTGTATATTAAAACAATCAATATCTGGCGAAAGGTTAAAAGGTTTTATAATCAGTAATAAAAGCATATTAATTTTTATCAGAAAAAATATTCAACCAGGAAAATGCTCAATGCACACACACGCACACAAAAGACCTATACTCTAAATAACTTTTGATCTAATGATCGGATTGTCTCTTTTTAGGATTCAATCTTAATGGTTCGAAAGAGTACTACAAATATGCTAGTTAATTAGTCCAGACAATCCTATTATTTTAATCGATACATAAATCAGTTACGTACCTTCTCTGTCCAACATAATTCTTCCTGTTACGTCTGTAAAAATAAAATAAAATAATCAGTTAGCCTTATGTATAAAACTTAAGTAGCAGTATTTTTTGTTTAGTGAAAATTCTCTGTCGTTCGGCAAGCATCAAAGCTGAAATTATGTGACGAAAATTCAAATTTTTTAATAATCATGTATATTTTGATCTCAAAAAAGGAAAAATAAACTTTGGTATTGTGTAAGCATCAAATTTGTATTTATAAGAAGAAAATTCGGCTTTTTTAATAATCATGCAATTTTTGATCTGAAAAAAAAACAGGAAAAATAATTTCTAGTGTTCTGTAAGCATCAAATTCGTATTTATGAAAAGAAAATTCATCTTTTTTAATAATCATGTAATTTTTGATCTGAAAAAAAACAGGAAAAATAATTTCCAGTGTTCTGTACGCATCAAATTTGTATTTATGAGAAGAAAATTCATCTTTTTTGATAATCATGTAATTTTTCATCTGAAAAAAAAAGGAAAAATAAATTTTGATATTCTGTAAACATCAAATTTGTTTTTATGAGAAGAAAATTCGGCTTTTTTAATAATCATGTAATTTTTTATCTGAACAGAAAAGAAAAAATAAACTTTGGTATTCTGTAAGCATCAAATTTGTATTTATGAGAAGAAAATTCATCTTTTTTAATAATCATGTAATTTCTGATCTGAAAAAAACAGAAAAAACAATTTCTAGTGTTCTGTGCTCATCAAATTTGCATTTATGAGAAAAAAATTCGGCTTTTTTAATAATCATGTAGTTTTTGATCTAAAAAAAAAAGAAAAAATAAACTTTGGTATTCTGTAAGCATCAAATTTGTATTTATTAGAAGAAAATTCTGCTTTTTTAATAATCATTTAATTTTCGATCTGAAAAAAAAAACAGGAAAAATAATTTCCAGTGTTCTGTACGCATCAAATTTGTATGTGCAAATTTGTGCTTTTTTAATAAGCGTGTAGTTTTTCATCCGAAAAAAAAATTAAAAATAATGTTTTTATCTCAAAAATAATTTAAATAAGAAGAAGATTTATATTATCGACAAAAGCAGAACGCTTATCTTCAATACTTTCCCAGACGGCAAAATAAAAAAAAAAAGATTTTAGCAGCTTTGCTCCTGAATATAAAACTCCTTTTCACCATCACTACAAGATATGAAACAAAAATAACTCTCCCCACTATTTCATCCTTCAAAAAATACAAATTGAAAAACTTGAAAACCGATTTCAAAAAATCTTACAAAAAAATATCCTTTCATACTTATATGGATGAAGATATGACAAAATTTGCTGCGAAGGCCTGTCAAAGTCCAGTTACATACCATCGAATGCAATACGGGGCCCTTTGTTTTGTTTCAATGTAAAACTGGACAAAACGGACATTTGGGATAAAGTATATGAATAGATGCCGCCGTATTTCCGAAGAATTGATGGACATTCATGTATTTTTTTCCGTTTCTGATTATTTCTGAAATGTTTCCAGGAAGTCGACAGCACACCAAAACAAAGAAATATATTTTTTGAAATAGAAAAGACACACAATAAAAATGTGAAAATATAGGATATTTATTCAGTGTGGTAGACAATGTTTTTTTTCTCTTTTGATTAGAAAAGAAATTTTTCAGAAAAAGGAGAAATTTGAGAAAGTTAAAATAAGACAATTGAAATAATATTTCAGAATAATGATTAAACTGATAAATATTTAATAGATTTTCATGGTCCAACAATTTCGTATTAATAACGCAATCTACTTCCATAAAAAAAGAACTCAGCCGTTTTAAAATACACTCTATAACAAAAAAAATCGCGCACCAAGAAGCAATCATCCGATTACAGAGCCGAGCCAGATTACAGTGGTGCATGGCTCGATCAGGCTGGAATGATGCCGACTGGGGACATCCTAAGACCTGTTTTGCTACCGTTCCTTTTGCAGCGCCCTGGGCTGGTTTTTCAGCAGGACAATACCAGACCACATACGGCACGTGTTGCTATGAACTGTCTGAAAGCTTGTCAAACTCTTCCTTGACCTGCCAGATCACCAGATCTCTCTCCCATCGAGCATGTCTGGGATATGATGGGAAGGCGATTGCATCTGCCACGGAATGTTGATGACCTAGTTCGACAATTGGATCGAATTTGGCAGGAAATATCGCAAGAAACCATCCGGGAGCTTTATCGGTCTATCACGCCGTGTGGCAGCTTGTATCCAAGCTAGAGACGGGTCAACACCTTATTGAACTTGTTACTGTAACTCTGCAATAAATTATTCAATTGTTCTGAAATTTTAATCATTTACTATTCTGTACATTGTCTTCCTATCCACGAATTTTTGCTTTAATCGGACAACTTCTTAGTGCGTCGATTTTTTTGTTATAGAGTGTATAAGAGAAACATTACCTGCTAAAAAACTTAGTTCACTACAAAAATATATAAACAGGAAATAGCAATCGTTATGTTTTCAGTGCTTAAAAACAGGCACCGATTTTCAAGAATTGCCAGACGTAAATGGGAAGAAACAAAAGTGATTTGAAACATAAAATGAAAAGTTTCTAACGGAAAGAAAAACAAAAATGAGAAACAAAACTAAGAAGAAAAAAATCACAGAAGTCGAAAGAGAAAAAAGATGAACAACAGAGCAATAAAAACCACTGTTCCCGAGAGGGGCGAATCAAGGTAAAATGCATTTCCATGCGCTATGGAGAGGTTGTAAGGAGGAACTAATGTCGTTCACAAGGAATTTTTATGTTCACACAATATTTTATTTTCCTTATTTTGTTCAAGGAAGCCTCAAGTTCAAACACAAAGTCAAAACTTGCAGACTAACGGAAATTGTACTCCTCTAATCTCAAGAATATTACTTTTTTTATTTGAAAAGTATAACTGATAAAGAATAAAAGCAAAGGAAATTAAATTATACGAAAAACTAAATAATAATGAGAAGTTATCAATTATTATCTTGGCTTTCATATAAATGCTAATTGTACCTAAAATTGTAAAATAAAATGTGACGAATTTTTTCTAAACATTTGAACATTTTTGATAACATAAAATAATCACAAAATTATACTTGATTATTTACATAGTTGTTTTCTTAATTTTTGTGGCTGAAAATTTCTACTTCCCTTTCACACAAATCACTCCATTTTAAAACCTTAAAAGTCCGTATAATAAAATGCTTTTAAATAAAGTAATATTCTATTAGAAAGTTGAAATATAAATGTACTGTTAACATATCTCTGTTTCTGTTTTAATATGAAATAAAAATGTATATAAACTGAAACAAAGAGAATAATTGATTAAAAAATCACATAAACCATTATTCCGCCTCGTTTTATCATTACGGTAAAATCAAGGCATTCATTTTTGCAGCTGCGTATTAAAACTTTAAATTTATTGAATTTAAATTTATTAAATTTAAATCTATTAAATTCATCTTCGTCATTTTAATTTTATTTTAATGTTCCTTAACATATGCTTTTGTAATTTAAAATTTTTTTTACAATGTCTAATGTAATAATACTTTAATAAAATAAATAAAATATTATTAATTATGCGCTTTTTCATTTTACACTAAAATACATAATAGCCTTTTCGACTATCACAACTATTTATAATTTTTAACCGCAATTTTGGAAAATTTTATTAATTTCAAATCTAACACTTTTAAACAAAAAAGCGTTTTTAGAAATTTAAAAAGAAATGTCATAATTATGAACGAGATTATTTAATTATAAAAGTTGTTGCCGTTATTTTATTACCTCAGAGATGCTTATAAAACTTTTGCCCTAATTTATAATAATTTCATTAATTTCAAACAACTAATTTCAACAAAATTAATGCATTTAATATTTTGCAGTTCAAAAATTAGTGAAGTGAAACATCGTGAAACAATGCATTAATAAAATTTTTTTTAAATATTGTAACAATGCACATTCTTATTTTATTGTAAAAGGCATTATTATTCATTTTGTCATCACAGCTGCTTATTAAAAAAAAACTCACAGTATTTATAATAATTTTACTAATTTCAAATAACAATCAATAAAATTAATGTATTTATTATTTTTCAGTTCAAAAATTAGTGAAGTGAAACATTGTGAAACAATGCATTAATAAAATTTTTTAAAAATATTGTAACAATGCACATTCTTATTTTATTGTAAAAGGCAATATATTCATTTTGTCATCACAGCTGCTTATTAAAAAAAATTCACAGTATTTATAATAAATTTACTAATTTCAAATCTCATCAATTCAATTAATGTATTTTAATATTTTTCAATGCACAAATTAATAAAAAAAAAAAGATCATTACTTAAAGTACAAAAAAAATATTCAATTTACCGTTATGCTATCATTACAAGCTAAAATTTCAATTAACAGGGAAGCAGAGAAGGGAATTTGCAAGATATAAATTGAAACGGTAAATCGTTAAAAGTAATTGGCAATTATTCAGAAAGAATTTTCTAATTGACTTCTTGGAGGAAACACTAATTATTTATCCGATGAAAACGTTCTTCAATAATAAACAAGGAATCTAGAAAGATTTTAATTCGAAGAAACAATTAGTGGTTATCAATAAAATTCTTAATAGAATTTATTTCTCGTAATTTTCACTACACCGATACGAGCGAAAGATTATTATCGTAAGCTTGTTATTTTAGTTTTAAGAGAAAAAAAATTTATTCTTATCATTGAAACACAATTTAAAAATGTTATTATTTTCATGGAAAATATAACATAGAAATAATCTATACATAATAATAAACGCGGCTGTGTGTGTGTGTGTCTGTAATCACAATATATCGCCCCAGAAGCCTCGCCCAGGCACGAAACTCGGCACATAATTGTGTTTTGACATAATGAAGAAGTATTTTTTTTCTTTTTCAAAAATTTGGATTAGTTTTTTAGTTATCAGTCATTTTGTAA